>NC_048301.1:58518815-58727696 GCF_013100865.1 Trachemys scripta elegans | reverse complement strand
AACTTCTAGAGCCCTACCAAGGACTTAAAGGAATAGGAGAAAAGGAGGTCTCCCCACTTCTCTCTAGGGAGCTCCTTCATTCAAGGTTCAGCTAGTCCTGTAAGACTGCCTTACTGTCTTTTTACCAGGTTGTTCAGCTGAGGACTAATTAGTTCCTTCCCTCCACAGTCTCTGATTCACTAATTATTCAATCAGCTTTTACTGGGAAACTAATTGAGCATAACTCAATTGAGGCAAGTGATCAGAGTGCTGATCCAGATCTCAGAGGCAATGACTTGAATAGAATGGTAACATGAAGACCTCAGAGCAGATGGTTAGGCAGCAGAAGAAAAATGTAAGGCTCTTGAATCAGAATGAAAACTTTGTGTTCCTAAAAAAAAATAGAAGCTTCAGGAAAATACCTTCCCAAAAATGATTTATTAAATACTTCCTTTAGTTTTAAAGATATTGCCTCAGTCCTTCCAATAAGTGAAACTTTGGAGTCACCTGTTTCTCAGTCATTACATTATTACTTCTAATGAGTAATGTGTTGGTCTCAAAATATTCAATATATTTGTCTCCCTCAGAGCTAAAAAAGGTCAGCCACATTCCCATTATTATGCATGGACATTCCAGCATCGCAAGCATGTTCAATAAGCATCCATGGGCTATGGTCAAGAAGTGTTGAGAAAAAGGCTCTACTAGCCAGCAATAAATATTTCCCTTCTATAGAGTCAAGTATCAGGGGGTAGCCGTGTTAGTCTGTATCTACAAAAACAAGAAGAAGTCTGGTGGCACCTTAAAGACTAACAGATTTATTTGGGCATAAGCTTTCGTGAGTAAAAACCTCACTTCTTCGGATGCATCCGAAGAAGTGAGGTTTTTACTCACGAAAGCTTATGCCCAAATAAATCTGTTAGTCTTTAAGGTGCCACCAGACTTCTTCTTGTTTTTGTAGATACAGACTAACACGGCTACCCCCTGATACTTGACTCTATAGAAGGGAAATATTTATTGCTGGCTAGTAGAGCCTTTTTCTCAACACTTCTTGACCATAGCCCATGGATGCTTATTGAACATGCTTGCGATGCTGGAATGTCCATGCATAATAATGGGAATGTGGCTGACCTTTTTTAGCTCTGAGGGAGACAAATATATTGAATATTTTGAGACCAACACATTACTCATTAGAAGTAATAATGTAATGACTGAGAAACAGGTGACTCCAAAGTTTCACTTATTGGAAGGACTGAGGCAATATCTTTAAAACTAAAGGAAGTATTTAATAAATCATTTTTGGGAAGGTATTTTCCTGAAGCTTCTATTTTTTTTTAGGAACACAAAGTTTTCATTCTGATTCAAGAGCCTTACATTTTTCTTCTGCTGCCTAACCATCTGCTCTGAGGTCTTCATGTTACCATTCTATTCAAGTCATTGCCTCTGAGATCTGGATCAGCACTCTGATCACTTGCCTCAATTGAGTTATGCTCAATTAGTTTCCCAGTAAAAGCTGATTGAATAATTAGTGAATCAGAGACTGTGGAGGGAAGGAACTAATTAGTCCTCAGCTGAACAACCTGGTAAAAAGACAGTAAGGCAGTCTTACAGGACTAGCTGAACCTTGAATGAAGGAGCTCCCTAGAGAGAAGTGGGGAGACCTCCTTTTCTCCTATTCCTTTAAGTCCTTGGTAGGGCTCTAGAAGTTCAAATTGTGATATTATACCCTACTGGTGTTTGTGAACAGGTTTAGAATAAAATACAGCCAACGCATAAGACAAAAGTGGGTCTGAGCAGGTTCAGGGGCATCAGAAAACTGGGACAGAGCGTTACCCTGTTACAGAGACCTACACTTTCCTTTGTCATTCTCTTGCTCTTAATGTATTTAACAAACATTGTCATATTGTTTTTTATGTCCCTTGCTAGGTGTAATTCATTTTGTGCCTTAATCTTTCTGATTTTGTTTCTACATACTTGTGCTATTCTTTGTAGTCCTTTTTAGCAATTTGTCCATGTTTCCAATCTTTGTAGGATTCCTTTTTGATTTTCAGGTAATTAAAGAAGCTCCTGCTGGAGCCATATTGGCTTCTTACTATTCTTCCTATCTTTCCTTTGCATCAGGATAGTCTGTAGTTGTGTGTTCAATATTGTCTTCTTGAGAAACTGCCAGCTGTCCAGAACTCCCTTTTCCCTTTGATATTATTCACATAGGAGCTTATCTATCAGCTCTGAGTTTGAAATCTGCTTTTTTTTTTTTAAATCCATTGTCCTTATTCTGCTGCTTTCATTCCTTCCTTTACTTAGAATCATGAAATCTATAATTTCATGATCCCTTTCACCCAAATTGTCTTCCACCTTCAGATTTCCTACTAATTCCTGGATTTACTTTAGTAACATGTGACCCTTAGTGCTGATACTTTAAAGAAGTTATCAGATTGAGGAAGTTAACATATGCAAATCATGCATAGCATAGCAAATCATGGAAGGGGGTGTTTTCTCACTAAGCAGTGAGAGATTTGCAACTTCTGATATTTTCAAAAATGATACTTTCATTTCCCTAACTACTGCTGTGTCTCAACTTCCCCTTAGGGGTCTCTCTCTATTTTCTCAGTATAGTCAGAGAATCTTTGTTGTCTGTAGCAAACTTAGTTATGCTCTTCCTATTACATTTCACAGAATAAGTTTCTGCTCCCACTGCCCCTTCTATGCTTCATACAGTCTCCTAGAAGATATTAATACAAGAAAGAGCCTCTTTCTAAAACTACTGACTATGGCCTTTGTTCACTGATCAAGACCATGCAATATCCTATATAAGGCAAGCCCTACTTTCTAAAGAAAAGTAGAAACTGCAAGAGAACTGGGTGTCAGAACTCCTGGATTCTATCACCAGCTCTGTCACTGGTTCACTTTGTGGCTTAGGAAAGTCACTTAGGCTCAGATGTTTCAGAAAAGTGTGTGTAATTGTGCCTCTCATTCACATGCATACTTGCTATGATTATATGTGTAATTGGGGTAAATGAATGAAGAATTGAAGCATGCAGGTATACAAATGATCTTGAAAACCTAGGCCTTAAGCTCTTTGTCTCAGTTTACCCATGTGAAAAATGGCTGTGAAAACATTTAATAATGGAATTGTGAAGTTTCATTATTTTAAAATGTCTTGAAAGTCTAGGCTTAAAGGAAAATCATCATTATTTTTACTTCTGCTATTATTTACCATCTTGTTTAGCAAATATCTTTATTCTTGGTGCACTGAGGTTCAGATTCAACATGATGCTTAATGACTCATGAGAGCTATTCAGCATCTTTAATCTGCACCTCTCAAGAAGCATCAGCCCATTGCATGAATTAGCCTTGCAAATTTGGAGGGGTGTGTGTGGGGGTGTGTGTGTGTATTTTTGTACCATATTTGTGTATCTGCAGAAGAAAACAAATTATACACAAAATGCTAATTTTGTGAATAGCACAATGAGGCCCAAGGCAGAAGAGATATGGGTAACCATCAACATCTGATACAAATCTAAACACTAATTAAGCCTTTTGCACAGCAAATAAAAATTAAGTTAATAAAAGGAACCAGAATACATCAAACCCCACCCCCCCTTTTTAAAAAAAAAAAAAAAAAAAAAACAGGTCCGACTTTGAAGTGAATTAATGTTTCCAAACCGAAGCAGGTATATTTGCATCAAGCAGAAACATGAGAATAGAGTCAGCAGTGAAGCAATATTAAAACAGAAGATTACAGACTGGAAATTGGGCTCAATGTAAAATCTTTTTTTTTTTTTTTTAAAGTTACTGTAACTATAAGCAAGAAGTGAGTGCCAGAGGAAATGAGAATTTAAGAAAATGCAGACATTTTGGCAGGGCTGCAAAATTGAAGGCTTTAAGGGAAGAAAACATAGAGAACTGAAGGAAATATTAGTTGGAGAAAAGATAGAATTGTAGAAGCATCAAGCTTTGGTGAAAGAAATAAGCCTGTATCCAATGCTTTACAATCAAAGGCACATACTGCGTGAAAGTAGGCAGCCCTGTCACAGCTGATTGGGGAGGGGGAGGATTTTAAGTGCAAGATTTTTTTTTTTTTTTGTTTTTAACCATTTGAAGACTAAACCATTGTGTATCATACAAACACATATGCACATAAAGAGAAGCATTTGGGGGAGTGGTAAAGGCGGGGGGAATCCAGTGAATTAAGGGTTAAGCTGTTGAAAGAGTTACCAGACACCATTTCTGTAGAAATGATGAAGTTGAGATTTAGAAGATGTTGAAAGAATTGTGATTCTGAATGGCCAAATACACATTAGTGCCCCTACCTTGACACAAATAAACCACAGCTGCCTGGATAGCATAATTCCCCATAGTCTGAAACTGTATATGTTATTCAGAAGGATCTTCAAAAATAGAAGTAGGAGAATGAGAGAGTCACAGGGAAGCCAGGGATCTAGAGCTGACCTAGCAGGCTGCCACTCACTGCCTGTGCAAGAAAGCTGACATGGAGCCTACCTTTATCAAAGGTAGCTCCAATGAAACATGCATTTAGGGTCTGATCCTGCTCTTGTAGATGCTAGCAGCAAAACAGTAGGTGCTCATATGCTATTGTTATAGGCACAGTGTAAGAATCGTAGCAGAATACAACTCCCATTGACTTCCAGGAAAGGTGGGTTGGTCCTTGTTTCAGTACTATAGGGTGCCCACCCTTGTGGGCATGGAAGGGAGAGTGGTGGGTATTTGGCCTTACATGGGGCCACTCCTCAGTCTTTAATATGAAATCTTTAATCATTCCAGTCTCTGTAGTTAATGAATTGCTGAGCTGTGCACTCAGTACTCCCCTGAGGCACCTATTTCTTTGCTGCTACATGGTTCAGAAATACTTGGAGTCCCCTGCTCGGTTCTTTATAACATTTATTTATTCTGGTTTAGTCTTTAACCACCCAAGCATTAGCCCATCATTTACCAGCTGCCCACTTCCAAAGCTGCTCTCTCGGCACTCCCCAACACTGCACCCACAATGTATTCTCTCCTAATGGGCTGTAAATGCAGCCCCTGTCTTCGGTCTTATACAAAGCAAACACTGCACACACTAACTACTACTTTTGACCTTTGCTTCTGGAACAGACGTCTCCTGGCTGACAAACCAGACAAAGAAGAAGAGGACATTTCACACCTATGCTAAATCACACTTATGAAAACTTGTGAGTCTCTTGTCTGAGTCCAGCCAATTATAAGAACTCCTACTTCAGCAGCTAGTTCAACCAGATGGTATACAACCTACTACAGCACAGGACACATTCTTTTAAAGAACAGATTTTACATGAATGCTGTGCTTGTCAGTCTGGCACCTTTCACATCTCTGTAAGCTGAGTCCTCCCCACAGAACAGGAATGACAAAGGCAAGCTTCCCCACAGTGCCCTGCCAATATGCCTCAACCCTGCATTGGAGGAATCACCTCTAGTGGAGAGGGTGAAATTTAGTCGCCATGTCTATTCAGTTGTCTTATTTTCTGAGATTACTAACAAGAGTGCCAGTTAGTCGGTGGTGGTGGTGGTTGTAACATGGGAACAGTTGTTCATTAGGAAATGGACTGCAACCACCAATTTTTTTTCACAGCAGATACTAGACAGCCTTCAGAGGGCATAGCAGTCTAGGCCAGATTTGAACTAGCAATCTAAAATGAAAGACTTTATATTCCAGTCCCAGTCGCTGAAGCTATTTGGGTTTGCTAATGAATTTATCGTAATGCACTAGCTAAAAATGTATTGTACAGTGGAGCTCCATGGTATAGAATCAGACTTGTTCAGCGGCCTGTCACAGACGCTACGCAAACAAAAGAGAATTTCCTTTGGTCCAAATGGTAGATGCCTGTGCTTTTGGTCCAGACTTCTTGCCCCATAATTGTGCAAAGTTTCAGGATGCCATGCAAGTGACAAACAGGATGCAATAAGTGGCCACAATTTTGTCTCATTAATGAGAGAAGCAATCATTGAATATGACATGTACAATGATGTCCCCTATATGCAGCTTGTAAAGCATTTTGGGATCCTTCTCAACCAGGACACACACCATCTGTGCAAGCCCACTAGGTGTTTGCTTCAACCCACCAGCATCCTCTAACTGAGTTTCTGCCAAATGGATCTCTCATAAGTCCCTATTTTGGTCAGACATTTGGGGATGCAAAGAAACTGAACCCTGTAGCTCACTCTATGCAGAAGGATCCCAAAGCATTTTATAAACTGCTCCGGGTGGCTTGTAACATCCGGGCTAAAATTCCAGCAACTGAGGGGTGGAGGCGGCTCAGAGGCAGACCCCCATTACATGGGTTCATCAAGTCTGTTCCGATGTTGGACTCTCAGGTCATCAAGCCTGTGTGATTGCGCAGGAATGGACCAAATGGCGAACAGTCGCTACGGCTGACTGTCTGGCTAAGCATTAAAGAAGAAGATATAAGGATTAATTACTCACTAGCTATATGCAGCTACTTCTGGGGTAGTACCCAGCGGCCATTCTGTGTAGAAATGTGCTAACCCCTTCAGAAACCTTGCCCTCACAGACCTCCTGATTGTGTCCCTCTTTCTTCCACTGCCACAGATGGAGAACATAAGAACAGCCATAATGGGTCAGACCAATAGTCCATCTAGCCCAGGATACTGTCTTCTGACAGTGGCCAATGCCAGGTGCTTCAGAGGGAATGAACAGAACAGGCAGTCATCAAATGATCCATCCCCTGTTATCCACTCCCAGCTTCTGGCAGTCAGAGCCCAGGGATTCCCTGAGCATGGCATTGCATCCCTGACCATCTTGGCTAATAGCCATTAATGGACCTACCCTCCATGAATTTATCTAATTCTTTTTTGAACCCCGTTATAGTTTTGGCCTTCACAACATGCCCTGGCAATGAGTTCCACAGGTTAACAGTGCATTGTGTTTAGCAATACTTCCTTCTGTTCATTTTAAACCTGCTGCCTACAGATTTCATTGGGTGACCCCTGGTTCTTGGGTTATATGAAGGGGTAAATAACACTTCCTTATTCACTTACTCCACACCATTCATGATTTTCTAGACATATTCTCTTCCCCGCCCCCCCCAGTCATCTCTCTTCCAAGCTGAAAAATCCCAGTCTTTTTAAGAGCTACCTTCATTATGCAGGAGAGTGAGTGTCATTTTCAGTTCAATTGCATGTAGTCTTTAATGTAATACACATAAAGACTTGTTGTACTTAGGGATGAATTGGCAGGCACAAACAATGCAGGCAAATGCTAAAGCAGCTTATAGTATTAGTTTTCAGAAACCTGTATCCTTTGTCCAATTACACTGCTCTACAGCCAAAATGCTTCTGAAATAAATGTAGTCAAACTTTACTAATTCTGGGTCACTGAGAACAAAAATGATGCTTAAAATTGTTGATTGGCTCTAGTTTTCAAGATATGCTATTGGGTCAGTATATACGACCCTTGACTTAGGAATGGCGGAGGATAAGTGAGTTATAAAGGGAAGGGATCTCAATTTAAACCAGAAATGACTAAAATACATCTTTGACTGGATCTATGAATAAATCTATGGTTGGGTTTGGACAGTATTTGCTTTTGAGGCAAAACAATGAATGATGCAATCTGAAGCTGGTATTGCATCGTACATGATATGAATTGCATCATGTTAGTCCTAGAAGTCATGGATGATGCAATCATAACAAAGCTTACATCACTCTGCTGAACAAATTGCCCTATATCAGCTCTAGAAATCATACAGTGTCGTGCTCTCTTATTTGTCAGTGTTTGATTTTTGCAAAGGGACACATTTCTGCTCAGCCAAAGTGAGCAGAGAAGCCTCGTACTTGTGTGAACAGTACAGATAACTTCTGCTATGTTTGTGGTGATGTGACTTTTGCATCACAAAAGCACAGTATAACCACTATGGTTAAGAATGCCCATCACCTTTATTTTGGCTGCAAAATTGGAGATCAGGACAAGAGGTGGGCCCCACACATATGCTGCAACACTTGTGCAACAAATCTTCGCCAGTGGTTAAACAGGAAAAGGAAATCTATGCCTTTTGCAGTGCCAATGATTTGGAGAGAGCCAACAGATCATACCAGCAGTTGTTACTTCTGCATGGTGCCTCCAGTTGGGAAAGGTGTGTCAAAAAAGAAAAAGTAGACTGTGCATTATCCAAACATTCCATCAGCTATACACCCAGTACCCCACGGAGAAGGACTGCCGGATCCTGATGCACCAGAATCATTCTCACTTGAGTCAGACGAGGAAGAGGATGAAACTTCTGGTCCTGAACCATCAATGTCACAGGACCCACATTTTCTCCCATCCTCCTCCTCCTCTGAACCACACCTCATAACACAAGGTGAACTGAATGACCTTGTCAGGGATTTGGAACTACCCAAGAGTAAGGCAGAGCTGTTGGGCTCCAGACTACAGCAGTGGAATCTCCTGGCAGGTGATGTTAGGGTTTCCATGTTCCATGACTGTCAAAAGGATCTTGTCCCATTCTTCTTCATGGAAGGTGATCTTGTAGCCTGCAACAACATTGATGGTGTAATGGCAGCCCTCAACATCGGTCACGATCCAGATGAGTGGAAACTGTTCATTGATTCATCGAAGACTAATCTTAAAGCTGTTTTACTGCATAATGGCAATGTTTTGCCATCAATTCCAGTTGGTCATGCAGTCCATATGAAGGAAACCTATGACAACATGAAACAACTTTTGCGGTGCATAAACTATGACCAACATCAGTGGCAGCTTTGTGGCGATTTGAAGGTTGTTGCTCTCTTGCTTGGTCTGCAGACTGGATACACAAAGTACTGCTGTTTTCTCTGCAAATGGGATAGTCATGCAAGAGATTCCCACTACATCAAGAAAGATTGGCCACTCCGACAGTCATTGGAGCCTGGGAGGAAAAGTTTTCAGAGTAGCAGCCGTGTTAGTCTGTATCCGCAAAAAGAAGAACAGGAGTACTTGTGGCACCTTAGAGACTAACAAATTTATTAGAGCATAAGCTTTCGTGGACTACAGCCCACTTCTTTGGATGCATATAGAATGGAACATATATTGATATGAAGATACTGATCGTCCAGAAAACACCATCCTGGCCACTATGGACGTAGAAGCCCTCTACACCAATATTCCACACAAAGATGGACTACAAGCTATCAGGAACAGTATCCCTGATAATGTCACAGCTAACCTGGTGGCTGAACTTTGTCCTCACCCACAACTATTTCACATTTGGGGACAATATATACCTTCAAGTCAGCGGCACTGCTATGGGTACCCGCATGGCCCCACAATATGCCAACATTTTTATGGCGGACTTAGAACAAGGCTTCCTTAGCTCTCGTCCCCTAACGCCCCTACTCTCATTGCGCTACATTGATGACATCTTCATCATCTGGACCCATGGAAAAGAAGCCCTTGAGGAATTTCACCATGATTTCAATAATTTCCATCCCACCATCAACCTCAGCCTAGATCAATCCACACAAGCGGTCCATTTCCTGGACACTACTGTGCTAATAAGCAATGGTCACATAAATACCACCCTATACCGGAAACCTACTGACCGCTACACTTACCTACATGCCTCCAGCTTCCATCCAGGACACACCACACGATCCATTGTCTACAGCCAAGCTCTAAGATATAACCGCATTTGCTCCAATCCCTCTGATAGAGACAAGCACCTACAAGATCTCTATCAAGATCTATTCTTAAAACTACAATACCCACCTGCTGAAGTGAAAAAACAGATTGACAGAGCCAGACGAGTACCCAGAAGTCACCTCCTACAAGACAGGCCCAACAAAGAAAATAACAGAACACCACTAGCTGTCACCTTCAGCCCCCAACTAAAATCTCTCCAGCGCATCATCAGAGATCTACAACCTATCCTGAAAGATGATTCTTTACTCTCACAGATCTTGGGAGACAGACCTGTCCTCGCTTACAGCCAACCCCCCAACCTAAAGCAAATACTCACCAGCAACCACACATCACTGAACAAAACCACTAACCCAGGAACCTATCCTTGTAACAAACCCCGATGCCAACTCTGTCCACATATCTATTCAAGTGACATCATCATAGGACCTAATCACATCAGCCATACCATCAGGGGCTCGTTCACCTGCACATCTACCAATGTGATATATGCCATCATGTGCCAGCAATGCCCCTCTGCCATGTACATTGGCCAAACCGGACAGTCTCTACGCAAAAGAATTAATGGACACACATCTGTTATCAGGAATCAAAATACTCAAAAACCAGTGGGAGAACACTTTAACCTGTCTGGTCATTCTATGACAGATCTGCGGGTGGCTATATTACAACAGAAAAACTTCAAAAACAGACTCCAACGAGAGACTGCTGAGCATGAATTGATATGCAAACTAGACACAATCAACTCCGGTTTGAATAAGGACTGGGAATGGCTGAGCCATTACAAACATTGAATCTATCTCCCCTTGTAAGTATTCTCACACTTCTTATCAAACTGTCTGTACTGGGCTAGCTTGATTATCACTTCAAAAGTTTTTTTTTCTCTTAATTAATTGGCCTCTCAGAGTTGGTAAGACAACTCCCACCTGTTTATGCTCTCTGTATGTGTGTATATATATCTCCTCAATATATGTTCCATTCTATATGCATCCGAAGAAGTGGGCTGTAGTCCACGAAAGCTTATGCTCTAATAAATTTGTTAGTCTCTAAGGTGCCACAAGTACTCCTGTTCTTCTTTTTGGGAGGAAAAGTGTTCAGCATCCACCACTTGTTGAATCAAGGAAGATTTTGTTAACACCCTTACACATCAAGCTGGGTCTGATGAAGAACTTTGTCAAGGCCACTGACAAAACACAAGCAGCTTTCAAGTACCTCCACGGAAAATTAAGTGAAGCTAAGATAAAGGAAGGTGTCTTTGTTGGTCCTCAGATTCGTGAACTTCTTCGAAATGATGCATTTGACCGTGCACTGCGTGGCAAGGAAAAGATGGCATGGAAAGCCTTCCAGTTAGTGGCAATAAATTTTCTCAGAAACAACAGGGCAGACACCTACAGGTTGTTGGTGGAAAACCTCCTCAGGGCATACAAAAGCCTTGGTTGCAACATGTCGCTAAAGATGCATTTTTTTTTTTTTTGCCCTCTCATCTAGATTTCCCCCCCCCACCACCACCAAACTGCGGAGCAGTGAGTGGTGAGCGATTTCACCAGGACATTGCAACAATGGAGAAACGCTGTCAGGGCAAATGGAGCCCATCAGTGCTTGCAGACTATTGCTGGACAGTGACAAGAGATGCTCCATTTAATGAATACAAGAAACAAGCCAAGAAGCGCTGAGTAGACACTGAATAGGACTAAACTATGTACATAATAGTTTTTTGCCTTTTTGTTTCATAATAAATTTTATTTATATAACCTTTTGCTGATTTTTAAAGTGTTACATAAACAGGACAGGTGAAATATCATCATGTAAAGCAACCATAAACACATGAAAAGACCTAGGTTTACAATTTATGATTAAAACTCTATCTACACAATATGCATAGTCATAAAATGTAAAAACTTAAATATCTTAGAAACAGTAGCCAATCAGTTGTTTTAATTGTCATAGTTGAATTCAGCCCATCAAAATACATAATAAATAGCACATTTTATCTCTGAAGCAGACGACTTCTCAAAAATTGTAGACCAGTGTTACCACTCCCTTCCACATACATATTTATAGTTGTCTCTAATGGAAATTAATGTGCAACGTGGTTTACTGCAGTGTCTGAGCATAAAATCTTCTATAAAACACATTTTTAAATAACTTTCCCGTTTTCATTCTTGCTTCTCTTTTGTTAAGTCCTGTACTATTTCCCCCTTTCCTTCTAAAATACATGTTGGTGTGTCTTTTCCTCTTTCTTTTAGAGCCTGTTTTCACTCAGTCCAGTTTTTTTTTTTTTCTGTTGAGGTTAGTAAAGTGTTCCCTCCTGATTTGCTATTTCTATAGCATCAAAACCCATACCAAGCAGTTATTTATTTCTATTTTGGTTTATTTAAAAATAGATCTAGAGCCCTGGGTGCATGTTTAAAAATTGGTCCTAATTTGTATATTTTATTAATGTCCAAAATAATATAATGTCCTCCTCAATTCACCCCAAACTAGGCTTCTCACATTACTCAGTACAGCCAACCTGTCCCAGAAAAAGCATGGGACATAAAGTGAACTTGCAGCATGCATGAGCTAAAGGACAACAAATTTGGGCTCAAGTGAACCAGTGGGAGAGGCAAGGTTATAGGGCTTGTCTACACTGGCACTTTACAGAGCTGCAACTTTCTCGCTCAGGGGTGTGAAAAAACATCCCCCCGAGCACAGCAAGTTTCAGTGCTGTAAAGCGCCTGTGTAGACAGTGCAGCAGCGCTGGTAGCTACGCCCCTCATGGAGGTGGGCTTTTTTTTTTTTTTAGAGCGCTCTCTCCCAGCGCTATGCCACAACTACACAAGCCACACTAAACCACTGCTGTGGCAGCGCATTAGCATTGCCAGTGTAGACTAGCCCATAGACTCTACATCACAGAAGTAACCCTGTCCCCAGTCCTCTCCCAGTTAAACTAAGAGGTGTGTTGGTACCAGCATCTCAGTTAATCTCAACCATTGCAGTATCACACATTGGAGAGGAACCTAGGATCTAACCATTCAGGGGCTTATAAAGTTAAGAATAAACACTTTAAATTACACCCAGAAATGAACAGGGAGCATGTACAGTTCACATAGCACAAGTATAAGGTGCTCCATGCAGAAAATACCGGTAAACAAATGAATGGCATTAGCTACTCCACATATCTGGGCAGACTGCTTTGGCCTGTGGAAGAGCAAAACACAGGAAGCAGCCCTTCGGAGAGTCACAATGTATAAATAGCTCTGCTGACAGCATAACAAAGACTCGGCTGTGCTACTGTACAGCACAGCCAACCATGGTATCACCGTGTCACTGAAACAAAACCAATGTGTTACCTGATGTGAAACCATATCGGGGGTGGGGATGGGGGTCAACTGGCAACCACAGCTACAATTGCCAAACAACACTGCAAATAAACATTACCACGGCAATGCAATAGAATGTCTTTCTGGGGAATCTCATAAGGGTAGATGCTATTGCAGAGCAAGATGAGCCCATGTGCACTTCTTGGGATTGTTCCCAGTTGATATAACCCTCCCTTTCTTCCAGCTTGGGCAGCCAATTGTTGTCATAGTTCCTGAAAGAATAGCAGTCAGGACCCCGCCAGCAGATTTCATATGCGTGCCATGGTATCGATTAGTCATACCTAAAGTGTGTGTGTGCAGGGTGGGGACGTGGTTGCTGATGAGCAGGATTGCTGTTTTCACAGTAGGAGGTGTCTGACCAGGTTTGTTAAAAACAAACAAACAAGACCCAAATGGAGATATGGCCCGATTTGCCACTGCCCTGTACCTTGTGCCCTCATTTACACCTGTGCAAAGAGAGAGTAAAATGCTCCTATTCTGATCTGGCAGCACACGCCCCCGGGTCAATAGTGGATCTGGCCCTTAGGGTGCAAAGCTATTCCTGTTTTAAATCAATGGGAGTTTTATCACTGACCACAATGGAAGGAAGATCAGGCTTTTAGTGTTAACAGCTATTTAAAAATCCTCATGCTTTCCAACAACTGAAAGGCCCTTACAAAAACCCAAACAAACATTCACACATGCAACACTGGAAGTCCGGCTTGAGTTACAAACACAGGAAATTAAATACAAAACTGTGTTACAATAGCATAGAGGATCTGACTTAAATCAACCCAAACAAGGGCATACACAGTTCAGGTTGCCACTCTATCTCCCCCTCCCCCCAAGGGCTTGTCTACATACAAACATTGTAGCACTTTAGATAAACCGCATAGAGTGGCTAAGATATACCAGTAAAGATGTGTTATATCCTATAGCTATTCCCATTTGGGCAGGGCACTAAGCTATAGCACTCGAAGGGGATCTCTATACTGCTGCCACTACAGCAGCATGACAGAGCTGCCACTGTGCTGCTGTAGGGAGCATCTACACTACGGCGCTACATTGACAGAAGGCGGTTGTTCTTCGATATAGTTAATCCAGCTCTGACAAGCAGTAGCTACGTTGACAGAAGAATTTTTCCATCAATTTAGATGCATCTACACCAGGCATTAGTTTGACCTAACTACAGCGCTCAGGGCACAACATTTCTCACAGCCCTGAGTGACGTAGCTAGGTCAATCTACTTTTTAATTGCAGAGTAGGCCTCCGTCACCTCTATACCATATGCGTAGACTGGGCCTTAGTGCCTTCCCCTGATGTGCCCTTAGACATTATAGCAAATATACTACTATCCTGTAACATCACATACCCTTCTAAGTGCCTCTCCCGCTCCCCAAAATCTATAGACACAGTGGGGTAGAGTTGCCACATTTCTAATTGCTGGTAACCGGACCCTGAGGCCCTGCCCTGCCCCTTCTCCCAAGGCCCTGTCCATGCCCCACCTCTTCTCTGAGGCCCCACCCCTTCTCTGCCTCTTCCCCAGGCACCTGGCAACCATAAGTGGCACCTGGACACAGATGCCAAAAGCCAGACTGTCCAGGTAAAATGCAGACAGGTGGCAACCCTCCACTCGGGTCAATTAAAGGTAGAGTGTAGCCTCAGCTCTACATGTCCTGTCTTGTGGTTTTCTTTTAAGGCAGGAACTTAACCTAGCTTAGAGTTTGTATTTTATGTCCTTAGTTCTAGGTTACACACTTGCTTTTCTCCTTTTAGCTTTGATTGGTTTTGTCCCATCAAACATTTTATATGAGAACGTTGTTATGAGATTGGTAGCTAGTTGCCGAATCGTGGCAGAGTTATCTGAGGCCATACTACTAAAAAAAGATTCAAGTTCTGAACATTTATCTGGAGCCCTGCATAAGGTCACATGTCTACTCCAGCAGAAGGGCTTGCAAAGTTAAACAATGTCCCCTCGCTTGCTCTGTCTGAGTAAATACAGACCATATTGGAGTAAATAAACAGCCAGGCAGTGTCCCAGACAATGGGCCTTGGCGATGAATTAATAAACTCTGCCTCTTGCATTAGCAGAGTGTGACTGAAACTGGCAGCAGTCCCTGGCTGGACTCCAGAAACGATTATTACTAGACAGAGCCAAAGGAGACTTGGCACGAAGCAGGGCCCACAGCTGGAGATTAGGTAACAAGAGTCAATGCTTTACAGAGCTGCCAGGGCGTTGGTCACCCTGCTTGAAAAGCGGGTCAAAATTTTGTTTTTGTGGCTCATATTCACATATACTGCCTACCTCCAAAACTCACACCGATTCAAACTATAATTCTCAGTGGATTTTTCTTCCTAGAACTGGATCTGTCATGCCAAACCCATA
This sequence comes from Trachemys scripta elegans, assembly GCF_013100865.1. Classification (NCBI taxonomy): domain Eukaryota; kingdom Metazoa; phylum Chordata; order Testudines; family Emydidae; genus Trachemys; species Trachemys scripta. The sequence continues at coordinate 58,712,323 of NC_048301.1, read as the reverse complement.
AAGTACCAACACTACTGCTTAAACAAAGCATTATGGCATCCCCTGACATAAATGTGCACCATCCATTTCCTCCCTGCCATCCAACATGGGATCCCATTTATCCAAAGGTATCTGATGCCCTTTAACGCAGGGGTCTGCCATATTGCAAAATGGATGGTGTCTCCATGAACACTAAGACTATGTCTTAGTGGGGAAAAGAGGTGGCAAGGCTCTTCTCTCTTTTTTTTTTTTTTTTTTTTTTTGTAAAGAAAAGCTTCATTCAGGCTGGCCTCTTGCTTCCTGGGGCTGACAGGACTTGCAGCATTACAGAGGCATTCAGATCAACCTCTGGGGGAGGAAGCACCTTCTATGAGTTTGCAGTGATCCTCTCTTACTCATCTAGGAGTGGTGCTGTCAGACAATCTCTTGAGGACAATCCCTGGCCCTCACAGCTGGAGGAAGGTCATCCCAAGGCACAGCGTTTAGGAAGGGAGTGCAGATTGTGGATCCTTAATAACAGAAGGCCCTCCCTCCCCCGACAAAGAAAACTCTGTTTGCAGCTGAGGCTTTTGCAATAAGTTATGAACATTTTACTAACACCAAATATATCTTCCACAGAATCAATACTTACACACATGTGAGTAAAGACAATGATACTGACCTCTTCTGTAAAGCACTTTGAGATCTAAAAATGAAAAGTTTGATGTAAGAGCAAGGTATTATTGTTGTTATTTTATTAATGTTACATTTCACACACTGGAAAATGTAGGGAGAGAGTACGGGACTGAGCCCTACTTCTTCATGAAATCACAGAGCAAATGTGATTGGGCAACTTCTGATGAGGGGACGTTTGTGTGCAGCCACCTCTCTGCCAGGGCTTAGGCCTGGTCTACATTACGAGTTTAGGTCAAATTTAGCAGCGTTAAATCGAATTAACCCTGCACCTGTCCACATAACAAAGCCATTTACTTTGAAATAAAGGGCTCTTAAAATAGATTTCTGTACTCCTCTCCGACGAGGGGAGTAGCGCTGAAATTGATATTGTTGGTTTGAATTAGGGTTAGTGTGGACGCAATTCGACGGTATTGGCCTCCAGGAGCTATCCCATGGTGCATCATTGTGATGGCTCTGGACAGCAATCTGAACTCGGATGCACTGGCCAGGTAGACAGGAAAAGCCCTGTAAACTTTTGAATTTCATTTCCTGTTTGTCCAGCGTGGAGAGCACAGAGCTCATCATCACAGGTAACCATGCAGTCTGAGAATCGAAAAAGAGCTCCAGCCTGGACCATACGGGAGGTACTGGATCTGATCGCTGTATGGGGAGATGATTCCGTGCTAGCAGAACTACGTTCCAAAAGATGAAACGCCAAAACATTTGAAAAAAATCTCCAAGGGCATGATGGAGAGAGGCCACAATAGGGACTCACTACAGTACCGCGTGAAAGTTAAGGAGCTCAGACAAGCGTACCAGAAAACCAAAGAAGCCACAGACATACCACTTCTATGCTGAGCTGCATGCAATTCTAGGGGGGGTCGCCACCATTACCCCACCCCTGACCGTGGATTCCGATGAGGGGTTACTCTCATCCATGCCTGAGGATTTTGCGGAAGGGGAAGATGAGGAGGAGGAGGAGAACGAGCTTGCGGAGAGCACACAGCACTCCATTCTCCCCAACTGCCAGGATCTTTTTCTCAGCCTGGCTGAAGTACCCTCCCAACCCTCCCAAGGCAGTATACCAGACAATGAAGCCATGGAAGGGACCTCTGGTGAGAGTACCTTTGTAAATATAAAACATGATTTAAAAGCAAGCGTTTTTTAATGATTAAGTTGCCCTGAGGACTTGGGATGCATTCGCAGCCAGTACGGCTACTGGAAAAGTCTGTTAACATGTCTGGGGATGGAGTGGAAATCCTCCAGGGACATCTCTATGAAGCTCTCCTGGAGGTACTCCAAAAGCCCTTGCAGAAGGTTTCTGAGCAGTGCAGCCTTATTCCGTCCTCCATGGTAGGACACTTGACCACACCATGCTAGTAGCAAGTAATCTGGTATCATTGCATGACAAAGCCTGGCAGCGTATGGTCCCGGTGTTTGCTGGCATTCAAGCAACATCCGTTATTTATCTCGCTGTGTTATCCCCAGGAGAGTGATATCGTTCATGGTAACCTGGTTGAAATACAGGAATTTAATTAAGGGGATAGAGGTGGCTGTTCCTACTGGACTGTTTGCCTGTGGCTGAAAAGAAATCCTTCCCTGCAGTTAGCCAAGCAGGGAGTAGGGGGGGCGGGGGGACCCATTGGCCCTGAGCCGTTCGCGTTTGGCTAGCAGGGATCTTCCCTGATTCCAGCCACACAGTGTGGGAAGGGGTAAAGCAATCATCCCAGAAAATTGGATGGGGGGGAGGGGGCGCGTAGTTTGGTTTCTGCTGCTGCTGCATGTTAACCCGAAAACCGCAGCACTCAACGGGCTTTGCTTGGTATGTGGGAAAGGAGGGTGCTGCTTTTATGAAGGTTGCAGAAGCTGAAAGACAATAGCTTACCATAGCCGCATGCAAGCCGAATTCTGTTGCCCGGCCCTGTGTCTGTGATCTCTAATACCAAAGCCACAGGCATTCAATAGTAAGATGCAAAATGCGACCTTGTACCGAAATCACATGTGCTATGTAATGTGAATAGTGTTGTTCACCGTGAAAGAATATAAGCATTGTTCTGTAAAATGTATCTTTTTAAATACTTCTATCCCTTTTTTCTCTCCCTCCCGCAGCTGCAAATTTTTCAAGCCTCCCTCCTCCGTCCCGAAGGCTATCTCAGATAAGGTGGATATGGCATGTTCTCTGAGATCATGCAGTCGACCCGCGATGAAAGAGCTCATCTGAATGAGTGGAAGGACACGGTATCAAAGTACAGGAAAGCTGCCAGCGAACGTGAGGCCAGGAGGGACGAACGTGAGGCCAGGAGGGACGCTCGAGATGAGAGATGGCGGGATGCAACGCTGGGGCTGCTGCATGATCAAACAGACATGCCCTGGCATCTGGTGGAGCTTCAGGAATGGCAGCAGGATCACAGAGTGCCGCTGAAGCCCCTGTATAACTGCCCTCCCCAAGTTCCATAGCCTCCTCACCCAGACGCCCAAGAACGCAGGGGCGGGGGGGGGGTTAGGGGAGGCTCTGTGCACCCTGCCACTCCACCCCAGTGGACAGCCCAAGCAAAAGGCTGGCATTCCACAACTTTTGAAGTGGCCTTTCCCTTCCCTCCTCCGCAACCCCACCCGGGCTACTTTCTCAGTTCTCTCCCTCTTTTTATAATCAATTAATAAAGAATACATGATTTTTAAATGATAGTGACTTTATTTCCTTTGAAAGCAAGCTGTGATCGAAGGGGGAGGGTGGATTGCTTGAGTCAATCAAGGGGGTGGGTTTTCATCAAGGAGAAACAAACAGAACTTTTACACCATAGCCTGGCCAGTCATGAAACTGGTTTTCAAAGCTTCTCTGATGCGCAGTGCTTCCTGGTGTGCTCTTATCGCCCTGGTGTCTGGCTGCACATAATCAGCAGCCAGGCGATTTGCCTCAGCCGCCCACCCTGCCATAAATGTCTCCCCGTTACTCTCACAGAAATTGTGGAGCACACAGCAAGCAGCAATAGCAATGGGAATATTGGTTTGGCTGAGGTCTGAGCAAGTCAGTAAAGTGCGCCAGCGACCCTTTAAATGTCCAAAGGCACATTCTACCAACATTCTGCACTTGCTCAGCCTGTAGTTGAACAGCTCCTGACTCCTGTCCAGGCTGCCTGTGTATGGCTTCATGAGCCATGGCATTAAGGAGTAGGCTGGGTCCCCAAGGATAACTATAGGCATGTCAACATCCCCAACAGTTATTTTCTGGTCTGGGAAGTAAGTCCCTTGCTGCAGCCGTTTAAACAGACTAGTGTTCCTGAAGACACGAGGGTAATGAACCCTTCCCGGCCATCCGATGTTGATGTTGGTGAAACATCCCTTGTGATCCACCAGTGCTTGCAGCACCATTGTGTCTGTTATAGCTGTCCCCCTGCTGTTCTGTTTGTGCTGTGTGGCCGCCCCCCCCCCGGCCATGGAACTAACCAAAGTCACAGCCTGGCCCTGTTCATGAAAATGGCTTGTGCAGACTGCCCAGAGCCATTGCTCTGCTTTGGGCTTTTCGCTCCTTTGTCTAGCTTCTTTGTTCAGGACCCAGCTCGGTGTAGGGTGCTCTGCGCAGGTATGCAAGACCTAAAGTGGCCACATAGCTAAGCATATGAGTCATACCTGTAGCTCAGAACATGCCCAGGCATGCCTATGCTTACCTGCAACCTTTCCCTACCTTCTCTCCTCCCCTGTATCAAGAGGAGTCAATCAAAGTTACTGGCGGGAAACTGCCTGAATTTGCTCTTAAAAACAGACATTTTCTGATCAGACCCCTGGAGAAGGTCCTTGCTTTGCCACCTGGTCTGATCAGCTAGGGGTCTTTGGGGGGCCCTCTCCCCGCTCTCATTTGTTTTTGAGCGTACCCCCATTTTTAAACTCCCCTCCCACGAACAACGAATTTGTGCCTGGAGATCTCCTGATTATTGTAAGCGAATCGAGTCCTCTCTGTGTCCTCTGATGTTGAAACTGCTGTTCCTGCTGCTGCTTTGGGGATTGGTAAGGAAAAACCTCTTGCACACTCCCCTTGTTTTACCTGCTGGCTTTCTTTCCCCCAGCAGGCAGACCCAAGCTAACTCCTTGGTCTGTATCTGTAATCTGTTTCTTGCTCCGCTGTGCCTTTGCTGCTAGAAATAGGCCTGTGCCTTCCTGGACTGTATCCTGGGCTGCCAGCTTGCAGCCACCCCACTGCTGCAGCCACCACTAGTTAATCACCCTTCCCTCCCTTGGAGCTGTATCCTGGGCACACACCAGTCTGCCCTCTGGAACTACCCCTAGTATAAGGTGCACCCATTAGGTTAGATTTAGCTTTTAGTCTAGATAAGTTGTAATTTCATTTTGCATAGCTGTGGTTAAGTTAGGTTTAGGAAATTGCATGCATTGTACTCTGTAAGTTAGGCTTAAAGAATTGTTGCATTGTGTTTTGTTACTTGCTAATTTGTGTAGTCTTGGTTAAGTTAAATCATAGATAAGATTTTACTGTGTTCTGTATAATTGTCTCTCTGCTGTTTAAACTTGCAGCCTGTCTGTTCTCTGTGTCTCCCTGAGTTTAAATCTCCCTCTGCCTTTGGCCTCTGCTCCACCACATGCTCCTCTTCCCCCATCCCCCAACCTCACTTCTCTACCACTTTCTCTCTCTCTCTTTTAATCCCTTCCCCCACATGCTCACCCCGTTCCCACTGCTGCCAAACCTCAATTGTATTACTGAAGTCTAGCATAAAACCCCATTGGTTACCCCTTTTCTCTCTAACACACCTTACATTTTACATTTACACCACTGTGACACATTTTTTACCTAAAGTTGTTGGTTATTTAACACATTTTACCCATACTGTTAGTTGGTTATATGCTGCTGTGACACACTCTTTACACAGAAATTGTTAGCTACCTGTTACATTTATACTTCAGTGTTAATTGGTTACCAACTGTATTGTACCCCACTGTATTGTACCCCCACTATTGAAACCCCCTATCCTATTTACTAAAAGAAACCCCTCCCCAATTGTCTACCTTAACAAACCCCATACCCCTCACTATTGAATTTTCCCTGTTTTTGCATTTTCTTAATAAAGTTTATTTTGCACCCCACCAGTGCAGTAGTTGTCCCCCAAGATCCCCTACCTGCTGGCAGGGACACATTGAAAAGTACCCCTTGCAGTTTATATACTGGCTGCCCTGGTGGTCCGGTGCCAAGAGAAGGATATGGGTTCCATCTATCGCCCCACCACAGTTAAGGAATCCCATTGCAGCAAAGCCATCTACTATGACCTGCACATTTCCCAGAGTCACTACCTTTGGTAGCAGCAGCTCAGTGATTGCTTTGGCTACTTGCATCACAGCAGCCCCCACAGTAGATTTGCCCACTCCAAATTGAGTTCCAACTGACCGTCTGTCTGGCGTTGCAAGCTTCCTCAGGGCTATCGCCACTCGCTTCTCAACTGTGAGGGCTGCTCTCATCTTGGTATTCTGGCGTTTCAGGGCAGGGGAAAGCAAGTCAAAGTTCCATGAAAGTGTCCTTATGCATGTGAAAGTTTCACAGCCACTGGGAATCGTCCCACACCCACAACACTGTGCGGTCCCACCAGTCTGTGCTTGTTTCCCGGGCCCACGTTCCACGGCATGAACCTGCCCCATTAACATCATGATCTCCAAAGTGCCAGGGCCCACGGTTTGAGAGAATTCTGTGTCATGTCCTCATCACTCTTGTCGCCGCGCTGCCGTCGCTGCCTCCTCCTCCTCCTCACCTGGTTTTTCAGGTTCTGGTTCAGCATAAACTGCACGATAATGTGCGAGATGTTTACAGTGTTCATGACTGCTGTCTTGAGCTGAGCGGGCTCCAGGCTTGCCGTGGTATGGCGTCTGCACAGTTCACCCAGGAAGAAAGGCGCGAAACGGTTGTCTGCCATTGCTTTCACAGAGGGAGGGAGAGGGAGGCCTGATGACATGTACCCAGAACCACCCGCGACAATATTTTTTGCCCCATCAGGCATTGGGATCTCAACCCATAATTCCAATGGGCGGGGGAGACTGCGGGAACTATGGGATAGCTATGAGATAGCTACCCACAATGCAACACTCCGGAATTCAACACTAGCCTCGGTACATGGACGCACACCGCCAAATTAATGTGCTTATTGTGGCCGCATGCACTCGACTTTATACAATCTGTTGCCAAAAATCGAATTCTGTAAAATCGGAGTAATCACGTAGTGTAGACATACCCTTAGAGAAATAATGGTTTTGTGTGTACGTAGGGGAGGCAGTTAGTGGACTGCAGATCCCAAGCAGAAGGAGCTTCTAAGCAGAGATGTATGTGCCAGTTCAGTTGGGAAAAGAATAAATTTAAGGGCACAAAAAACAGAAATACCTGGTTGATGCAGCAGTATTCCCTCCTTTTCTTCCCATCTCCTAGGAGGACATTTGAACCAGTTTGGTGGAAATAGGAATAGGAAGACATGTTAAACGAGTGTTTCTCTTCTTTTGACAATCTGTAGGGAGAATTAAATCAGCAATTCTCACAAATGGTGCCAGAACTTCTCTTCATCCATCTCTTATTCCAAAATGATCTTCAGTCTTTTGGTCATAACTAGAGAGAGGCTCAAACTAGATCCTGAAGTTGAAATCCATCTTCTTCCATTCACATTTTGGTTGGGTATATATTTGGATTCTTGCATCAAAACCACTTTTGATTCCAGATTTTGATGGGTTTGGTTCCAGGTCAGATCCAAACCCAGAGGGGCCTATTTTCTGATGTGCTTCTGGTGTGGCCCCAGATGGAGAAAATCTCACAAGAACAGCTGATCTTCATGAGATTGCCAACATTTTGGGTTGAAATCTCACAAGAAGAGTTTGCAAGATTTTGATGCCATCAAATCCAAATGTTAGACCTGGCTCAGCCTCTGACTCTAATCTAAACCATATGCACTGCAGAGTTGAATATCACAAAAGTGTGGCTCATATCTCATCAGACCACTCCTCTCTTCTACTTTTCACTCCTTCTCTCTCATGTCCCCAATCTGACATGCTTTTCTTGTTCTCCACATTTCTTCTTCTCGTATCTGGTATCTGTTTTTCTCTTCCCTCCTGTCCTCTAATTGCTACCCTATTCCCTTTTTCCTTGCTCCCCAGTTGTTCCATTCTCCCTTTTCTCCCCCCCCCCTTTACTGTACATCTTTATGCTTTGTTCTGATAAAAAGTGGGATGCAGCTTTTAAGATCTGTTTCTTGGATGCAGGCAGCACTATTTTCTTATGGCAATTCAGCTTCACTGAAGCCATGGGATGGTCACTCTAAACAACCCTGAAAATATTTTTTTTAAGCTATATTTTACTTTGGTGAACATGGTGCTCATTAGAAGGGACTAAACTGAGGGGATTAAAAACTGATGTGTTCTATTTAACTGCATAACAGGTACAGGATAGCACATGGCAGCACAAGCTTTCCCCACACCAACCTACTTAAGAGTATCCCAAACCTGACCTGGACAGACCACCTCAAAGTAATAATACTACCTAGCCATTATATAGCATGTTTCATCCCTAGTTCTCAAAGCGCTTAAAAAGGATGTATGTTTCATTATCCCCATTTTACAGATGGGGAAACTGAAGCACAGAGCAGTGCTTTGAACCCTGCCCTCCTGACTCCTAGTCCACTGCTGTATGCACTAGGTCACACTGCCTACCCAGGATCATATTATGACCATGCTTCATAGGGCCCTACCAAATTCACGGTCCATTTTGGTCAATTTCACGGTCATAGGATTTTTATAGTTATTTTCATGATTTCATCTATTTAAATCTGAAATGTCATGGTGTTGTAATTGGAGGGGTCCTGACCAAGGGGAGGAGTCGCAAAGTTATTGTGTGTGTGTGGGGTGTGTGGTACTGCTACCTTTACTTCTGCGCTGCTGCTGGCAGTGGCTCTGTCTTCAGAGCTAGGCACCCTGCCAACATCCACTACTCTCCATCTACCCAGCTCTGAAGGCAGCTCTGAAGGCAGCACAGAAGCTGGGCCGTCCCTAACGGGGTACGGGGCCCAGGACAACCCCCCTGCTCTGGCCTAGGCCCTGCCCCCACTCCACCCCTTCCCACCCTGACCTGCCCTGCCTCTCCCTGCCCCCATTCCACCTATTCCCCCAATCCCCTGCCCCCGCCCTGCCTCTTTCTGGTTTTCGCCCCCTTCAATGAGCGACGCCAGGAGTCAGCGGGGCAGAGCAGAGTAGGGCAGGCTGGGGCTGGATCACTGCTGCTGGCACCAGGCCCCCCGCTAACCCCTCAGGCCACCCTGGACCCCCACGTTCTGAAGCGCAGGGTCCCCCAAAGCGCAGGGCCCAGGGCGATTGCCCCGGTCAGTCCTATAGACAGGATGGCTCTGCACAGAAGTAAGGGTGGCAAACTGTGACTCCCCCCCCCGCAACTCCCTTTAGGGGCAGGACCCCCAATTTGAGAAACGCTGGACTCCCCTGTGAAATCTGTATAGTATAGGGTAAAAGCACACGAAAGATCAGATTTCACTGGGGAGACCAGATTTCATGGTCCGTGACGCATTTTTCATGGCCAAGAATTTGGTAGGGTCCACTCATTCAGTAGCTTGTGTGCTGAGACTGCAATCAAGAATGCAACTTTGTGCCAATTTGTGATACCAGCCTCTGTCCACTATGAACTTCACTAAGGCCACAAACCTATTTTGAATTGCTATCTGCTCAGTTGCGAATGAAACAACTTTTGGTTAATATCGACCTTAGTTGAAGACGAATTGACCCCCAATGGCAAAAAAATTTCAGATCCCTTTATCAATCCCCTGAGCTACTTAATCCCTTGAAAGTAAGGGAGTGGAATTTTGTCTCTTATTTTTAAAGTTAAATACAAAAGAACTGCTTTCCGTTAGCCAAGGGATAGATGTTGTTGTTCTCCTTAAATAACCCCCCAGTTTGATAAACATGGGCACTGTCTGCTGGTGCCTTCAAAGAGCAATGCCTAGAGAGAAAACCCAAGTGGAAAATGAAATTCAGAAGAACTAATAAAACATTTTCTGAAGGGTTTGAATCTCCCATTCCAAAGAAAACAAAGAGGTCAAATGACCTTTCAACCTGATCCTTCTTTTTTTTCCTGAGACATTAAGAAAAACATTCTGAAAACAATGAGTGTTCATGCTAATTGTCCCTCCCCTACCTCCTAGCTCCTGCCAAAAGCAACATTTCAATGGCCATGGGGTGTGGGGGCTGAGAGCAAATGAGGGAGCAAGGGAACACTGGCTTTCACACATCAGTGACTACACTGTCAACCAGACCCATGGAGGCTCAAGGTGAGGGAGCCAAGCACACAGACTATTACTGACTGACTTTTACTGAAGTGGGTACCTGAGATATTGTAATCAAATTGGGCTGTTGAAAACTTTTGTCAGCAGCATTCAAACTGATAGGTCAAAGGGTAAGAAAAAGGGCTACATAGAGGTAAAGTGCAATTTCAAACTTAGCCCATCTGCTCTGCACTAATAATTACCAAAGGACTAGTCACATGACTAGTGGAAATCGTCACAGATGAGATCTGTCCTAACCAAGGTCTATAATAGTTTTGGTGACAATGTATTATTATTTGTTTGTATTGCCGTGGTGCTTAGGAGCCCAGTCATGGACCAGGACCCCATTGTGCTAAGCTCTGTACAAACACAGAACAAAAAGACAGTCCTTGCCCCAAGGAGCTTACAGTTGAAATAGGTGAGAGGACTGGTTTAAAAATAAGTGAATGTGACAAAGTGGTGCTTTTCTATGGAAAAGGCTTCCTGGGCCATTTAGCACCACTGTTTTCTTGCATTAGGAGCTGGAGTAGATCTGCTGTAACATGTTTCCAGAGGCAAAAGGAATCAAGGTGTTTCAGACTGAATTCACTCTAGCATCTGGATCATGTTCTACTGAGCAATCTTTTGGAATATTTCTCTGGAGTAATAGCACTGAGGTCTTCTAAGAGAGGCCTCCCCCTTTCATTTCCCAGGAAATGATTCCAGCCTTCCATCCCAATGGTCTACTCATATCCCTAACCATTCTGGGAACAACGCTATTCCTGACCCTGACACTAACTGGTTCTGTGATCTTGGGTGAGTTGCTGAGGCCTTCTCTGCATTAGAGAATTTTTACAAACAAATCCACTATTGTTCATGTTGGTGCAGCTGGTATTAGCAAGGTTTGGAGCTCCTATGTAGACAGGTCTGTGGCTCCAACAGCTGTTTTCAGTACTCTGCTGCTGAAGCTGGAGAGCTATCTGCATTATGGCTCCTGACCTTGCTAACTCTGGAGCAGCTGCACCATTTTTGTAAAAATTCTCCAGTTTTAGACAGCACCTTATCCTCTGGGCCGCTTCCCCATCTGTAAAATATGGATAATAATACTTACCCAGCTTTGTAAAGTGCTTTGAGATCACTGGATGAAAGACGCTATGAATGGTTTGTAAGTGCAACATAGCAATAACTTGCTGTGGCTCCACTGAGACTTAAGCTATGTCTATAATTTTCTCTTTTTCAATGTCAGTGGTGCTAGCAAGTACAAGGAAAGAACAGAACAGTTTCTACACTTCTTTGGAACCACAATGTAGTGACCCTGGGAACCTACCTCATAATTCCTAATAAGCAAATGAGTGGGTTTAGGTACTAGGGTGGGAGCGGGGGAGGAGGTTAAGAAGGTTAAATAAACAATTCCTCTAGGACCTTTTTGTTACCCTTGGGATTTATTACTACTATGCAGTAGGCGTTTCTAAGGCAAAGTGCAATTTTGTGGTTCTTCGTGAAGACTCACATTCAGTATATAAAAAAGGAACTCAGAGCTAAGCTTTTGTGAGCAATGTTCAGTTCATTAAGCAATGAGTCAGCCTTGGTTTTGTGGAAGAGGATTCGGCTTTTCCTTAAAAGGTGGGCTCAAGATGCCCGCTTCACCATAATTTACCTCTCATCTGTGCCACATTACAAAATTCATATTTACCTTCATCCCACACAAACCCGATAATCTCTCCCTTTTGTTAGTCTAAATTATTTATGTGAGAAATGCTGAATCATGACATTGAGGTTAGATAAAATGGTTTTTAGGGTTAAAGTAAAAATTATTCCCACATCACTGTAAAATCCCTATACTATTATTTTCTTTGTGCCTTTATGTGTTATGTTTTGAATAGGATTTAAGGGATGCATTGACCTTGGTCCTTTGCATAGGGGTGAATTCGACCCTCAGTGAATTGAATGCTTGTAGACAGTGCTTGTTTAACAGTCTTTGGAATGGTTGTCTACCAAAGACCTCAAGAACCATACTGGGCCGCAGTGCAAGCTTCCCACACATAGCCCTACCAATGTGCCAGCACCCTGTTACAGAGTGACCTCCTCTCGTGGTGAGAAAGTCAGGGCCACCCAGAGGATTCAGGGGGCCTGGGGCAAAGCAATTTTGGGGGCCCCTTCCTTAAAAAAAGTTGCAATACTATAGAATACTATATTCTCGTGGGGGCCTCTCTGGGGCCCAGGGCAAATTGCCCCACTTGCCCCCGCCCTGGGGAAAGTAGTGACTCTCTAAGTCCATTCAATCTTTGGCCTTATTGAGGCTACAAATAAGGGGACAAATTGTAGTATTGTGACAAAGGCACCTGTCACCCTAGTGATGGAAGAACCTCAAATAAGTCAGAGGTTCAATTCAGCTAAACACCGCAATGTTTGAAAGCATATCTGAAGCTTATTCTGACAGTCTGAATCTCCTGGTTTGCAAAACTGGGCTGGAAATCTCATGAGAAAAGGCTCTCTCGAGACTTCTAGTACTTCTGTTTTTTTTTAATCCAGCCAGAAATAAGAGAAGAACAGCCGTTCTCACTGTATTTTGGTACTTTGGCTTCCAGCAAGAAACCAGGTGTGCAGAGGCAGCAGTGAACATGAAAACTAAAACTTTATCATAATTTTTGAACCTCACAAAAGGTTCAGTTTGAGGTGAAGGTTAGAGTTAGTCTTACTTTTCAGAAGCAATTCATTTATTGTCCACAAGGAACTGGACTTAGACCATCGACTCATTTCATATATTCCAAATCACAGCCATCACATAATAATTACCGGTAAGTTAGATCATTACCAGCCTGGTGAGATTAGAACGAGTGATCTAGGGCAAAAGGTCTATTTCCTATCACCAATCACCTGAGCCACCTGTGTTTTTCATTTTCACATTGTCCTAAATTTGATCTCTGGCAGCCTTTCTGAACTAGAATCTCATCCCAATACACTCAGGCTGTCACTGCAGCCAGCTAGGCATTCTGACCACATTCAACATTCTGTCAAACCAAGTAAGTAAAATGAATATAGGCAATCAGATTCCGAGGTGATGTGTGAGGTGGTGCAAACTACATGTCATGAAGTAGGTACAAGTGGGAGAAAGGGAGTCTAACTAAATGTAAGGTTGACCCCTTACTAAAGCTTAGTGGGGATTTTTGGTTGGCCATCTCCCAGTACCAAAAGAAAGGGGAAGGGTTGATGGGAGACCAGGACCCTGAGACTGACAGTCTCCAGGGGCAATGAGGAGAGGCCAACACTCCAGGTCAGCAAACACTCCAGATAGGACGGGCAGGCTAATGAGGCAATCAGGAGGCCAGGGGTCCTGTCCTCCATGTGGGCTGGAGCTGCTTGGGCCAGAGTGGGGCTGAGCTAAGGAGAGAGCAGGAGCCTGGGCTGAGCTGGGGAGCAGAGCCACACCAACCAGAACCAGAAGGAGCAGCCCAGGGGGCTGGAGGCAGAGTGGAGCTGGGGCTGGCCAGGTGCGGTGAGCAGCTGAGAAGAGCGGGGGAGGACCCTGGGCAGCAGGCCCAGTGCAGGGAGACAACCCAGCCAAGAGGCCTTGCAGGCCAAACTTGGAGAGGGATTGTAACCCCGGAGGGGGGTGGGGGCCCTGACACTGGGAAGAAGGGTCCTGCCACCTAGAGCCTGAGAGCGTGTGGCCACCTCCAGAGCAAGTGTCTGACCCATAGCATCCCTGCAGCACAGCCAGGGCCTGGGACGTGTGAGGAACAGACTGTGAACTTCCCTTACATTCCAGAGATGCTGGTTGTGATGTCCCAATATCACAGAGTGGGGTTATGTGTTTTCGGTTAACCATTCCCAATTTTTCCTTATTTTTTAAATTGTTTGCTCTTTATTAAAGTGTATTTGCTTGAACTATATGTAATGCTCAGTGGGTCAGGGAGAGAGCACTATGGAGTGGGAACACCCTAGACCCTGACCTAAGTGACCATGACAAGGTTGGGGGTTGAGCCCCCCAGGAATCCTGGGCCCAGCCTTGTCGGGGTTACAAGGACTCTACCACCGAGGAGAGTGAAAGGGGAGACCTCGAGGTTAGGCAGGCCTCTAGGTAAAGGAGTTGGAGCAAAGACTCTGATCCTTTCGCTAGCCAATTCCACCAAGGTAGTGTATAAACCGGGAAAGTTCCCCACAACAGCGGGACCAATCCACCACTTGCATAATTCTACATTTTTGTAACTTAAATGCTGATTGACTGAAAGACAGAGGTGCATCAGGAAAAGCAACATGCAGGAGGATAGGATTTAACTTATATTTTGTTACACTTTCTACCAAGTTAAACTCCCTTACGAACTCTTAATGATGTGCAAGTTATTTCACCTCACACATCACCTCTGACCTTGGCCCTTTGTTTCATGGTTTGTCACAAAGCATAAGATCTACTAGTAACTGAACAGAGATAACTGAGGACCATATGGAAGCATTTGATTGGATTCTAGTCCACACAACCTTCCAAAAAATTTCTCATCTTAATGAAAATGGAACGTGAAAAATGAATACAAACTTTCAGTTCTAAATTGGCATGAGGCTCAGAGAACACAGAACAGGCCCAATTACCTTTAGCAGATGTGCTGTAGCTATCTTCAAAAGGGCAATTTCAGATATTATTATGTCAATGGAAATTTTAGGTGTGGGACATTTTACTGTAAAACCAACATTTCTTACAGAATAAATTGAGTCAGCAAGTGTCAGACGGCCTGGAAACCACAGACAGAAGTGCTACTCCTGACCTTCAGCTGGTGCTTGGACCTTCTTGCTGCTGCTGCAATGCCCTTTTTTCTGAGTAAGTTCATAGCCCTGAGTTTTTAACAAATGGTTTCTATCTTAGTGTATCTCCGCTTCGTTAGACAACATATAATGCACTAAAAGAGGCAGATGCGCGCAGCTAATTACAGTGTAATGAGTAAACAAACCACTTTTTCCAGCTTTATCCGTGGTCACTCAGCCTTAGATGGGACTCCTGTTTGAAGCTAAAGGGGCTCTTGTTCTTGTCTCTAGCCTAGAGGAGATAGTGACGAGGCTTGTTCCTTGAAGCAGAACACAGTTGCAAAACAAGTGAGCAGACTGTGTATAAGCATGTAGAATTGTAAGTTTTGATGACTTTTTCAAGAGACTAGTATAACTTCAGATGCACCTGAAAGTGTATTAAACTTCATTAATTGTTACTATCAATAATAATATTTTACATTTATGTTGGCCTTGTCTTGGAAGCATCTTAAAGTTCCTAATAAAAGTTATTTATAAACATGAATTAATTAAGGCTCAGCACATCTCTAAAGTAGGTTTTTTTATCCCCATTTTACAGATGGGGAAGATAAGACAGCGAGAGGTTACAGTGAGTGACTTGTCCAAGGACATGCTGCAAGTCACTGATGCAGTCAGGGGTAGAACCAACCTTTCCAGCCTAACTGTCTCATATTGTTCTTGTGATGATACATCATGTGTTTAACCACAGTAACTATGTTGAGGCATGAGGAGTTTAAATGGGGGTGGGAAAGGAGCAGCATAGCATGAGAGTCTGCTTGTGTGTGAGAGAAGCCCACAGGGATGCTGAAAAGCCTCTGATTTACTCAGTGGAAGGTGAATTTTACAGTTTGTAAACAGATCTGCATTTTACACCTCTTCCCACACTGCCATGCCCCTATCCCCACCATCTTCATGGAAGAGACAGGGTAGTATTTGTATTTCAGATACATAGCCGTATGACAGACCGCAATTTAGATCAGTTGTAAGGTGAGACCCTGGAGTATGGGACTCTGCAATTGTACTGCAAGGCAGTCATATAGTCAGTCTCCCTATTTCCAAGACTTTATCATGAGGAGGTCAGCACATACCCTGCCACGCTGCATTTGAGATTTTGTCCTGTCACTAGTGAGAGTGGATAAGCACTCTCACCACCACCTTGAAAACAACACTGCAGGTATGCAGACAGACATTAGCCCCATTGCTGAGGCTGAACAAATGGTGGGATAAGGATTGCGTGCATATGGACAGTGACCTTTGAGCTGAACCAGGACTCTGAAGTGGGAGTACACAATCAAAGAAGCAGGAGCCTTTGAGTCTAGGGTTAGTGCCACAATTCAGTGGAAAAAGGGACACCTCTAAAAGCACAATTAGAAAACCGCACTTTCTGACTGTCTCTACAAAGTGCTCTGCCTTTCCCAACTGTGCTGGGGTGGACGTGAATTTACAGTGCAGTGGGAGCACTAACACAGTTAATGTTTAACATTATTATTACCTCATCTTCCAGGGGCTCCTTTTAAACATAACAATTGACAACAGGCTCCTGACAGTTTGGAGGAGACCGACCTCAGCCCTAAGACTATGATGAACATGATTTCCCCTCCCCCTCTGTTTTGATTTTCTGCTCTGTTACCCCAGAGCCTTGGCTGGCCATGACCCCTGGCTGCTTTTTCTGTAATTACCAGCTCCTGCCAGATTTACTGTGGAAGTTAATGTCTGTTCCAGCCAAGTCGGCCCGGACTGTTACAATCTATGAGACTGTAACCCTTTCATTACAGGCAGCAGTAAAATATATAAAGTAATAAAGCTTCTAAAGGCCGTTGCAGAAGGTTTTATACCATCTGATGAGGGTGTTGAGTTAACACAGTCGCTCCTCTCATGAGCTTTCCCTGTGTAGGTGTGTGCTGAGGATTCTGGCCTGAGGATTTTCTAGTCCTGAAAAGCGCAATAAGTGCTGGTTAGCGGGGAGAAAGGAAATCTCATGGAGATCTTTGAAAAATCTTCAGTTTCTCCCCAGTCTGTGAAATTCCTGTGGGTCTTTTCTTTAGAATCTGTGGAAGTTGGGCTGGGAAATTCCCTAATCAATTCTTCAGGTTTGTCCTCCAAATCTGTAGGGTTTTTATAGGGATTTTTTTTTTTTAAATAACCCAAGAAGTATGCCACGCTAAAAATGCTGAGACTCAAGCTCCGATGGATCTCCAGCAGAGGCAAATGCCAGAATTTATGCACAGCCATTAGGAACACCTCTCTCTGGCCCCACACATTTTGCCTAGTTAATCAGGGCAACCCATGGATTGCAACTGTTGCAACATTACACAGGCTTTTAAACAGGTTTACACAAGATTAAACAAGATTATACATGCTTGATTTTAGCCAAAGGTCCAAATGGATTCCAAACAAAGGCTAGATTCTGATCTCAAATACGTTGGAGTAAATCTCTAGTCAATAGAGTCACTCCATATTTACTAGTGTAAGCTGGGAATCAGACTCAAGGCCTACACTCATGCTCCTACCATTGCTGCCACCAATGGAGCAGAACCAATGACAGCAGTAGAGAGAAATGTAAAAAAAAAAAACAACAACCCCCAAACCTTAATATAGACACAGCCTGGGAGACAAAGGGATCACTGAAGTACTGGCTGTAGTCTGATCTGTTACAAGACAAAAAGAGAGACACTATGAATTGTCCACACCATTTCATACCACATCAGTGACAAACTTTTCATCTCAGTGCTACAGATCGAGCACAGCTCATGGCAGCTAGCACATTGTTGGGAAAAACTAGCACTCTGCTTTTCACTGAGGTAATCAGAACTGACTTTGACAGTTTGTGTAGGGTTACCATACGTCCGGATTTTCCCGGACATGTCCAGCTTTTTTGGCATCAAATCCCCGTCCGGGGGGAAATCCCAAAAAGCTGGACATGTCCAGGAAAATCGGGACATGCGGGGCCGGCGGTGCTGGGCCGGGGGTTGGCCCAGGGCCCGAGCCGAGCCAGGCTGGAGACACCGGGGGGGCCAGACTGGGCCGCGCCTCCTCCCTCCACCCCCACCCCTTGCCTGCTTCAGGCTTCCGGCTTCCCGCGAATCAAATGTTCGCGGGAAGCAGGGGAGGGGGCGGAGTTGGGGCGGGGACTTTGGGGAAGGGGTGGAGTTGGGGCATGGGTGGGGTTGGGGGCGGGGCCGAGGCCCCGTGGAATGTCCTCTTTTTGGACACTCAAAATATGGTAACCCTAAGTTTGTGGGGCTTCGAAGAAAAATGGAATCCTGAGCTACTCGGAAGGATTGGGCTATGGGCTTCTTCCCACTCTGGCCCCTCATCTAGAAGGGGAGATTAGGCAGGCTTGTGAATTGCCAAGACAGCACAAGGGTATGGGGTCCCAAGTGGTAGTTTGATTTTTTGGTGCTTAAAACTGGCATGTAAATCAGAGCACTACAGAAACTCTTTCCTTACCATCAGATCCTTAAAATTAAGGAAATATGCCTGTGGGGTTGATGTGAATGTTACAAGTGCCAGACTGCAACCTGATATGGATGGCGACATATCACAGATTCTGAGCTGAATCTTCTTTTGTCATTCTTTGTTGTTTTTCCCCCTCACACACAAGGAGGGAAATATGTATATCTCAGTCTAGGTGATTTATTTCTGATTAAGGAACTCAAACAAAGAAAGAACAAACATAAGGCCTCCATGGAGGAGGATGAGAGAGAGATATTGCAAGATCACAGTGATTTCACCTGTAACATTCTTATCCAGAATACAGGTGGATGCTCCTCCCCTGCCCAGCCAGGAATATCTCTGAACAGCATAGGGGCAGAATAAGAGATCCTCTTGCAGTACTTGGGGCAGGGGAGTATCAAGGGCAATCTGGAGGCTGATGGGGGTGTGGATAATGCTCTCTGTCTTTTGGGTATTCTGAACCAGGGCGTCCTAGAGGTGGGTATGAGGAACTGCATAAGCTAGTGTAGCCCCTGAGGCTGTTCTAGCTTATGTGGGGGCCAGGCAGGCCTAGAATTGGAGAGTGCAAATGTTGTGCCCCCAGCCCGTGCTGCTCAGGAGGGTGCAGATCAGACTCAAACTTGCTGCAGCAACACAAAATGGCAGTTGCCTTTCAGATATCCCTGTAGCAGGCAGAGAAATGCCTCTCAGTTTAAGGCAGCAGTACATGAAACCCAGAATGGCAACATCTCTTGACAGTTCCAAAGATACATACGTCTCTTTACCCAAGCTTGTGAGGCTTTAAGTATTACATGCAATATCTCACACACAGGTGCACCATGTCCCAGTTATACTTTGGATGCCAGATAGCCTGAATCATAAGGATTTGTGGATAGATGTGGGATGGTATCATGGCACACAACAGTGTGTGACAAAAACTGAAAGACACTTTGGGCTGGTGAGCATCACAGACTGGATCATGAACATGGTCATACCCTCCACCAACCTGCAGGATTCACTGAAGTTTCTACAGAAGGAATAATTTAAAACCATATGTATGAAGAAACATACCATAGGCCTTACTGTACCTGAACAGACCATTGGTTCAGTTAGTCTGGTGTCTTGCCTCCTGTAAAGACTTAAACCAGGTGCTACAAAGAAGGAGAAAAATCCCACAAAGTAGTTAGCCAGTAATGCATGTCTGTATTATTTGGGAGGGGAACTCTGTTCTAAACACCTCAAGTTATGTCCTGATGCATGTTTTCAAAGATTATTACTTTCACCATCCAGCCATTACAATCTGTTATGTAAATACCATATTTAATGAAGATGGGCCCAAACCGAACCACAGAACTTGGAGGAGACTGGAATCTGACTCTAGACCAGGGGTCGGCAACCTTTCAGAAGTAGTGTGCCGAGTCTTCATTTATTCACTCTAATTTAAGATTTTGTGTGCCAGTAATACATTTTAATATTTTAGAAGGTCTCTTTCTATAAGTCCATAATATATAACTAAACTATTGTTGTATGTAAAGTAAATAAGGTTTTTAAAATATTTAAGAAGCTTCATTTAAAATTAAATTCAAATGCAGAGCCCCCCAGGCCGGTGGCCAGGATCCAGGCAGCATGAGTGCCACTAAAAATCAGCTCACGTGCCGCCTTTGGCACGCGTGCCATAGGTGGCCTACCCCTGCTCTAAACCCAGAGATGCATTTCATATCTGGATCCAGTCTCCGCTTCATGAGAGGAAAGCTGATTCAGTGTTTAGGTACTAGACTAGGACTTATAAAACACAGGTTAAGTTCCCTGCTCGGCTATGGACTTCCTGAGTGACTTTGGACTTAGGCTGTTTCTCATTTTGATGGAAATCAGTGGAAGTTAGGAGCCTAAATACTTTTGATGATCTGAGTCTTAGCTCCCCATCTCTAAAATGGAGATAATAGTATTTCCCAACCTTATAAGGGTGTTGGGAGGATGAATACATTAAAGATTGTGAGGTGCTCAACTACTACCATATTGGGATAGCCATTACAGACCAAACCTAAGCCCCAGATCAAAACACCATCAGATTGGGGGGAGGGAGGGCATTGAAAGCTGGATACAAATTTTACAGGTTGGGCTGCTCTCAGATATTCAAACAATTTAAAACCTTGAGGTATGGGTTGGAGGTGTGGAAAAAAAAATTAACAAAAGAGCAAATGAACTTTCTCAGTTTACACATCTGAGTCATTATATAGCTTTAAAGGGACACTTTCAACCTACATTTAAGACCTAAACTTCTTGGTGTCCTTTTAAGTGCTCTGAGATGCAAGCAGAAGTGGGGGAGAGGGGTCTCTGGCAAGGGCTGGAGAGGGAGATATTCCTGTCAGCTGGTTGCTTTATTATATGGGCTGGGATTTGCTGCTGGATTTGTTTGGGCTGAGGGGGGTGGGGGTGTGTGTGTAACTGTTAAAGCATCTACGACTGGGAACTGGGGTTTTTGTGTATCTAAAGCTAAATACATGAATAAAATAAGTACATGGAATGTGTTACTGTTAGAACAGTTGAGTAACTTTGTACTGTTTTAATAATCAACAGTTATCAGTATGTACCAAGGTTATTATTAGCTATTATATGCACTGGAGATTTTGTGTAATGAAATAGTCTATGCTACAGCAAATACAGTGAGCTGTCCGTGGATCAGGATATGTTTCTTCCTTATGGAGATACAGACTTAAAATGGACCCATGCACAGAACAAAAGCTTTGTCAGAATGAAGGAGTTTTGAAGTTTATGATATTAATTTTGATTCAGACCCGAGTTCAGATGTTGATTTGGGAAGTGTGTTCACTTTGGGCCTCTCGCTGTAACTCTATAAACAGAGGCAGTAACTTACATTGGAGACACTAAAAGTGATTTAAGTGATTCAACCTGAGATTCCAGGCAAGCAGCACCTCCTTCTGTTTGGTGTGGGGGCTTTTCTACCCTCCTCCTTATGGGTTGTTTCCCCCCCTTTTTTTCTTTGCATGCAAAATACTTTAAGACTATTCTCTGAGACAGTCTCTCTCTCCCCGTTGAAAGAAAAGAAAAGAAAAGACCCCCCCCTCTCCAGATGGACAGCTGCTCCCTGCTTCTTTTGATGTAGCTTTTATCTGTCAGGCCAGTGCTCTCTTGCTCTCTGTCCCATCTCCCCCTGAGGCAGTTTTCCATAGGGGTCTCAGGGGAGCTTTGTCTCTCATATGTGTTTAAAAAGAAATGTGGGGCTGGCACAATGGCTCCACAGCTTGACCTTCGCCCTTCAGTGTTATGAGGGCCATAAAGCTCAAGTCCCTAGTAACAGTGCTGGTGACCAGAGCAGTTCTGTACTTAGACAGAGCTCCTTGGCAAAAAGTTGTTTAACTAAAAATAATTTAAGGAGGAAAATAAAAGGTTGTTCAAAGTAAGCAATGTATTTTATTGCCTAATTTGGCATTACTCCCCTGTGTGGCCAGAGGCAGATGGCTTAGTTGCATAGCACCAGCTTTGAAACACATAGGGCCTGATTCTCCTCTCATTTACACAAGCACAAATCAGGAGTATCTCCAACTAAGTTACACTACCATAACTAAAAGGAGAATCAGACCCTTAAAAATCCATAAACCACAAGTTAGATTGTAAGCTCCTTAGGGCTGGGACCATCTTTTTGTTCTGTGTGTACAGCCCCTGGATCATGACTAGAGCTCCTAGGTAGTTTGGTAATACAAATAATAATAATCCTAGGAATGTTAATTCAAACCCTCAGCCTTCCAAGGCAGATAAATTGAGAACCAGGTGGTGTGGTCAGAAATGGGGACTGTTCTGTTTTATGAATGGGAAAACATTCCAGGCAACTTTTATTTCAGATTAAGAAAAGCAAAAAACAAGAAAGCACAAATATAAAGTCTCCATGAGAGAGAGAATAAGAAAACAGAGGCTCGATCTGTAACACTTGTATTTTGGAGGAGAAGCAAAAAAACAAACAAAACAAAACAAACAAACAGTGCAGGTAGTGCAGAGAAGATTTTCCCTTAAAGGTGCAACACACAGAAAACAGAACGACAGCATCTCCTTCCAGTTACATAGCCTAATATAACATGAGTTCCTTTTGCTTGAAAATGAGATGCTGTCTTCATTGCATGGACATTAAGTAAAACTCCTGTGATGGGTTGGATCACAGAAACCCCCCTGAGAGCTGCCAACTGATGTGCCAAGACTACCCCTGTTCCTATTTTCCCTGCCAGCTCAGGACTCCAGCACCCTGTCTTGCTGAGCCAGACACTCCCGGCTGCTCCAACACAGACCCAGGGTCTGAATTACTTGCCCCAAAGCTTCAGGTTACCTGAAAACAGCTCACAGGAGTGTGCTTGTCTTTAGCACTCAGATGTCTAACTCCCAATGGGGTCTAAACCCAAATAAATCCGTTTTACCCTGCATAAAGCTTATGCAGGGTAAACTCATAAATTGTTCGCCCTCTATAACACTGATAGAGAGATATGCACAGTTGTTTGCTCCCCCAGGTATTAATACATACCCTGAGTTAATTAATAAGTAAAAAGTGATTTTATTAAATACAGAAAGTAGGATTTAAGTGGTTCCGAGCAGTAACAGACAGAACAAAGTAAGTCACCAAGCAAAATAAATCTAGGTCTAATCAAATTAAATACAGATAATATCCTCACCAGTTCCAGAATGCTCCCTTTTACAGGCTAATCTCCTTTTAGCCTGGGTCCAGCAATCACTCACACCCCCTGTAGTTATTGTCCTTTGTTCCAGTTTCCTTCAACTATCCTGGGGTGGGGTGAAGAGGCTCCTTCTTTAGCCAGCTGAAGACAACATGGAGGGGTCTCCCATGGCTTTAAATAGACTCTCTCTTATGGGTTGAGACCCCCCTTCTCACTCCTATGCAAAGTCCAGCTCCAAGATGGAGTCACCTGGGCAAGTCACATGTCCATGCATGACTCAGTCTTTACAGGCAGAAGCCACTGTCCACATGGTATCTTTCTTCAGATATGTTCCATTCTATGCATCTGAAGAAGTGGGCTGTAGCCACGAAAGCTTATGCTCAAATAAATTTGTTAGTCTCTAAGGTGCCACAAGTACTCCTGTTCTTTTTATGGTATCTTGCATGTCTCCAGAAAGACTTCTTATGTGGATTGGAGCATTCCAAGATGCATTGTTCCCCCAATGCTTCCTGATCGGCAGGGCCAGCTCCAGGGTTTTGGCTGCCCCAGGCAGCCAAAAAAACTCCGTAAACCAAAAAAAAAAAAAAAAAACCCCTGCGATCGCGATCTGTGGCGGCAATTTGGCGGGAGGTCCTTCGCTCCGAGTGGGATGAACATAACCAGTAGATCATAACCTTTACATAGATATGTTACATGGCATATGTAGCAAAACCCTATTCCAGTTATATCATACATATATTTATAAGCACCCCCCCCATAAAGCCTAATGGGGTAAATTGTCACAACTCCATCTTCAAAAGTGGAGCAGGAATTGTGTATGGTAATTCCATTTGTCTGCATTTGCCTGACTTGTGCATGCAGTCTTACCATATTTGGGTGCATGTGTGCTCTTATTTTCTACATGAAAGCCTCCTCTTTCTGTTTAGAAGGTGTAGCTTAAAGATCCCAGGACATTTTTTACTAAGAATAGAGGCCTACACTGGTGCCTTTGGCTAAAAATTCCCCTAATAGCAGGGCATTCTCAGCTGGCATAAAGCCAGTGCATCTGGCTCACATACCAATTGTCCCCACCCCACCATGGCATGGAATAGGGACAAGAGAGCAAGTAAAGAATGGCAGGGGGACTTTTCCTCAAGTGCTGATTCTTAGTTGGGGCATCGTCTCTAACAGAATCCTACGGCTGCATAAGCTAGAGCTGCCTAGCAGTTACTTTAACTCATGCCAGAGCTAGGGCCAAAGTAGATCAGCCCACAGAAACAGGGAGTTATAACCAGCATCCTGATGAGCTCAACACTCACATTCCACCGCTCCTGCAGCAAGCAGACCTCAGATGCAGGAAAGAATCAAGCCCTTTTGCTGTCATTTTATTCAGAACATGTGAGTGTAGTTTATAACAGATGATCCTAATTACTATTCCCTCTGCCCAGGGCTAGCAGACAACTCTCCCTTATAACTCCTGACCCCAGTAATCCCCTGGCTGCTGTGAGCTAGCTGATATAGTTAACTATGGGTTTTAGCCATTGGGATTAACAATTCTTTCCTTGCTTAAGGCTATTAGATAACTAACTATGGGAAAAGAAGGATGATTGAGTGGCTAAAGCACAGGACTGGGAATCAGAAGATCTGAATTCCATATCTTGCTCTGCCACAGACTTGCTGTCTGTGACCGCAAGCAACTTATTTAACCTCTCTCTATCTCGTTTTCTTCATCTGGACAATCAGGATGATAATAACAAATATCTACTTCAAATGGGTGTTGTAAAGATGCATTAACTGATGTATATAAAGTGGTTTGAGATCTTCAGATGGAAGATACTGTATAAGTGGGAAATATAACAGCTGAGAATTGTGCTTCGTTGAAACTGCTCACCACAGAGAAATTGCTTCTCTACTAAGATAGTGGTTTCACTGCCTCTGTACTAGCCCTTGAGGCTGCATTACCACTGAAGGGTAATCTCACAAACTCTCCATTTACACTTTATAACCTCCATGTAGGCTGCAGAGTCACAGATGCAGCTGTGAGAAGAAACCACACACCACAGACCTGCAGGTGCATGTGGGCCCTAGCGGGGAAGAATATTAACTATTTCCTGGTAACAGGAACACAGTGATCTCTAGCACAGATGAAATTATCTATTGCTGTCTTCAATACATACTATGAGCATGAAAATGTGGGAGGCTATTGTCCAATCAAATACAAAATCTACATTCATCTAGCCCTGAGAATCTGTTCTAAGTGACAAAAGGAAGAAAGAAGATCCAGGGCCTGATTCTCATTGACATCAAGCTGATGAATTTACACACTTACATGCCCTAAAATTTCAAAGTAGCATGCAAGGTTTTAGCCATCTGACTCCCACTACTGTTAGGTTAGCACTTTATGTGCTGAAGTTGTGATTATCACCTGTCCCAGATTTTTCAGGATGACTCCAGTTTTAATAAGGTGATCCTATGTCTTACACACAGAGCTTGAGAGAGATTTGCAGATCACAAAATCACTTTTGATCCCCAAAACATATGGGAACTAGAGTTAGGAGAGTAATTCCTAATGGATACTTTATCAGAAGAATTTCACATTTTTTCTGTTGGAAAATCATCTATGAGCACAATGATTTTCTCTAGTTTATTCATTAATCATAATAAGTGTCTGAAATTAAATGTGTGTGACTGGTCACATAGATTACATGATATGGCTAGATGAATGTAACTCATAATCAGATTTCCAGTGTGAATGTTTGCAGAAAATGAATTTTAAATTGATTTTCCTCAAATATTTTCCTGAATTCCCTTAAATTTGCTGTTTCTGCAATCATCTTTGCCAATAAACTTGTTTGCTAGAATATTAGTGAGAAGCAAACTCAGAAGGAGAGTAAAAGGAGTTAATTCTTTTAAAAACAATGAATATTTGTGACTTTCTTTGAGTATTGGCACAGGTATAGCAGCAACATTGCAACACAAGGTGATGATGCTTTGCTGCTACATATGTGGATGCGTTATCATGATGTTACACTAAAGTAACAACACAGGACATTGCAACATCATGCCATAAATGTCGTGATGTGGTGGCAGTTGACTTTATTTCACTAGGCACACTCAAAAGGCTGGCAAGCCTGCTCACAAGGATGGTGTTTCAGTTGATGGCTTAGGCTGACTTAGGCTAGATCCTGGATTTTACTATGATAATCAGTGATGGTGGATGATCCCTAAAAGTTCAGTGATTTGGTTCAGAAAAATACCCCACTAGTTCAATATTTAGCCAAACTTCTAGCTGAACCATGTGGATCGATAAAACTGAGTTGGAAATCTCATAAGAACAGGCTTTGTACCCGTTTCCAGTTCCTTCCTGATTGAATGGAGCTGAAATATTGGTTCCATGAAAACAGCCTCTCATCATATTGACTCTTCCATTTTTAATTCTTGTGAAAAGCTGGAATTTCAGAGCTGCTTAGTACTGAAATATAATTTTAGTAAAAAAAATTACCAATCATTTTTGAATTTGAAAAAATGTGGGCGGTTAGATTTGGCCCAAATTTGGGCAAAGTTTGGGGTTGGTTCTTATCTGAAGTCATCAATCATCACTAACAGAAATTGCATTTAATCTCCTTTTTCTTGGCATAGATAAAAAAATATGAAATCACATTTATATTTGGTTTAGTTGTTTGGCACATTGTCAAAATTAGACAATAGATTGGTCAAAACTTGTCTTTGCTAGGGCTTCCACCACTACTATCACTAATAGAGTTGAAAATGTAGCAGCAAATGCAGGAATTTTTAGGGAGAAAATGTTTGTATAGATTAATCCCATTTCAGTGACCATTCTGTACTCCATCTCTCCATTATGACTGTCAATAGCTGCCACTAATTGCCAATTAGTGGCAGCTATGACAGATTTTTGGGACATGGACATCTATCCACTGAATGGAGACCAGAAAACTCATGTCACATAGGAACTGAACAGCCATTAGATGCTAAAAACCTTATGATCAACACTATACAGAGCTAGACTTAAATAGGCAACCCAGTGGTAAAAAAAATTCCACTAACCCATTGCCAGTCTACTGAGCCAGCAATTCCCACAACATGGGTGGCCTTAACAAATATAGGAGTATATAAGGCCCAGTACACACATTTTTGTTTCTCAGGAAGCCTAAATTTCATAGACTCTTTGAATTTCTGCACTACAGTTTTTTTTAATTCTGCCTCCTTATTTTTTAGTAGTACATTTTAAGGGGCAGGGGAAGAGAAGAAAACACCACTGGTAGGATTTCTGGCTGGACTTTCATTTCCTCTTTCTTGTTTGTCACTTGGTGGTTCTTTAACAAGAGACAAAAATTATATTATGATGGGGGGGGGGGGGAGGGAGGGAGCAGCTGCACCACCTTCTTTCAGATGAATGTTCTCCTGTACTTCAACTTCTTCACCTTTTGGTAACACTGAACTCCTGAAAATTTAGAGCCCTCTCACTTTAAGAGGGGCTGCTCTCTGCCCAGCTGTTGACTTGCCTGAAGGTGAGACCTCTGCTTAAATTCATGGCTCCAGCTGTCAAAAGCAAAGAAAAGCAGCTTTTCCTTGGCGGCTCTGTGCTTTGGGTAGAGTTTGACATCTTCCTCAGTCAGCAGAATTTAATCAGCATCGAGTACCCACAGCCTCTCAGCTTCTCCACAGCTCAGCTGTAGGGGGGAGGGAAGGGGAATCTTGCTAATAGAAAAAGGGGATAGTCCAAGCACAATATGTATAAACAGACACAGACAGGAACATGATCTAAAGCACGTTGCTGTCTAGAGATAGTCCCATTATGCCCTTTGATTTAAGAATTGCTGCTACCATTAGCTACAAGGGAACACTCCCACTTATTGCTTATGGAGGAAATTCTTTCCTTGCTAAGGTTTTGCCATGGCTCCATTACTTACTCTCAGCTTCTCATGAAACACAGCTGTAATTTGTAGCTGACAATGATACTGATTGCAAAAGAAAGCTGATGAAATGTGCACAGGGATATGGTTCCCCATATATAGATGAACAAGTGAACCAACTTCAGCAATCAGTAACATGAACACCTTGTTTGCAATCTACCTAAATATTAAATGGCAAGAAGCCCCTCTCCCATTAATTCTCACTTATATCTCAGTGAATCAAATAATCCAACCTAGTACACAGAGTTATGAACAACTGGAAAACATTCACATTGCATCTCATGCCCACAGAGCCTTTGGCCCAACAGTAGATTATAAACTGCAGCCAGTGCTCAAAAGAGCTTGGTGCATATAAGCTAAGGTTGCTCACACAGGCAAAAACTCTCAAGACTTCTTCCTCATATCTAGCCTTGATTCTCCCTCCCCACAAGCAAGCCCAAAAATCCCACAAAGAGAACTAAGGTAAGAAAGGAGGCAGTTAGCAGTAAGGGAGAGGTTGATTATGGGGTGGCATGATAGTTCCTCTTGGAGGTTTCAGTTCTGTGCTGTATGTAGCTATTATGACTGTTTTCTGTGTACTGCACTGTATAATTTCTAAAGAGTCTACCTGCCTGCTTTCTGTGAGACCCTTGAGTTTGAGGAGCAGTTTCTATTCCAGATGGCTACTATTATGGAGTGAGGCATATACACAGTGCTCTCTCAAAGAGACTTTACTTTCATTCTTTTTTGTTTTATTGATTTCCTTTGTGTAAAATAAGAATCAGTCTTATTAAAATATCTATTTATTCTTATGTTTAGAAAAACAAACTCCAGCAATTCCAAATAGCTGTTTGACTTCCAAGACCAGCAGCTTGTTTACCCTTTCCTGACAATTGTTATGCCAATTGTGGAGAATGAAGCAGTTGTTTTTATTTTTTTTTTTTTTTAGGATTATGTGCACCCCAATGTACCTGTTTGATATCATCCTGCCCAACTGTATGCGATTAAAGCAAAGATGGCTGTTAGAGGGAAACAAATCAATAGTGATAAAGGTAAGGGACTGGCAGAGAGACTACCAAGGGTACTTAAGGAAACAGTGGGGATACTGTTAATTGGGATATGTCCACAAGCCTGGCTCCAAACAGGCTAGCAGATTAATTTTTCCCAAGCCTGAACCTAGGATCAAAGGTGTACTAAGGGTTAGATTCCAAAGGGATTTAGGTACCTAAATTCAAAATTTCGATCCTCAGAACAGCCACTCAGCTTCTGCCCATAGGTGCCTAAATTTCTGCTGATTAAGTCCCGTGGGTGCCTAAAAATCTGTCTTGGGCATGTGCACACTTAAGTCCTGACTCCCAGGCCCTTAGCTCACACCTGAGCCCTGGTAGGATCCTCAAGTAGGCATTCCTCTGCCTTTCTTGCCTGCAGGGATTGAGCAAGTAGATGTTCTTACAGGCAGACTAATAGATCAAACCCTGAACAAAACACAGCTGCAGGAGGATATGGGAGAGCCAGGTTCAAATCCCAACTCCAGCTGATTTGGACTTGCATCTTCCAACTCTCAGAGTGCTCTAAACACTGGGCTATGGAATATTCTGGAGTGGAGGGTCTCTCAATCTCTTCTGTTGAAGCTGTTCCATATTGCATAAATAGCCATTAGAAATTGGGCTTGAGTATCCTGCGTCATAGGTGAGTGACAAACCACTGAGCTAAAGAGTCATTCTTGTTCTTTCTCTGGCCCTTTTAAGGGGTGCCTCATATTGGGAGAGAAGTTATAAACCCAATCCATATATATGCCAAATGTCTACCATTTAGAAGGACCATTCTTTATACCTTAACAACCTGTTGATCATTTTCCTCACTCTTTGCCTCCAAAAAAATCTCTCCTAGATCAGTGTATTTCAGTGAAGTTACATTCTTATTTCCCTCCTCAAACTTCTCTATAGCTCCCCAATGTTAACAGGTACTGTATGGATTCCCTATAACATCTGGGGTCTCCTGTCCTCTGTTGTCAGGAGCAATTATTAGTATGTTATACATCATATAACATTAGTATGTTATACAAGCTGCCTGAATAATAATTGCAAATAATATATCTGTTGACATTTTCTGTCAGCTATTGAATTAATAAGTGAATACATATTTCCATTATCCATTAAACTCCATGGATGGTCAAATAATATTTGTCAAATAAATTTATTAGCAAACTTTCCCTTTTGTCAAAGCAATGATCTAGGAACAATTATTTTAATAATTCAAACAACCCTTCATAACCAGAAGGGGTATAAACATTTTTTTTTTTTTTAATGAGAGCTGAGATTCTGAAACACAGTTCTGTGGCAAGTGGCGAATTCCATGGCAAGTATCATGGTTGTGGAACTACAGAATACATAGGAACCTGCCTGTAAGAAATCACCTAACTAATTATGCTAGGTTGAGGGGTAGATGGAGATTGCTGATACTGATTTAATGTCAGCCAGTTGAAAATTGTAAAAAAACAAACAAAAAACTGTTGCCAAAAATTTCAGTTGTGCAAAAGATTTTAGTTGAACATTCAAATTATTTTGACCAATTCTATTTTATCTGTCTAAAGCCCTGGGTGAATCTCTGGTACTTCCTCACAACTCCCATTGTGCCTGACCCCAAGAACACAAGGGGCAGCAGGAAGACTCATTATTATTAGTAGCAGAATTGCTGCAGTTCCTAGGAGCCCCCTCATGGACCAGGACCCCACTGTGCTACGTGCTGTACAACCACAGAACAACAACAAAGTCCCTGTCCCAAAGAGCTCCCCCCTTTACACACGCCCACACAGGAGCTGGGCACAATCTCCCCTTTAGATTTCAAACAACTTGGGCTTTGTCATCTTCTGGGCTTTGTACAGTGCCACGCACACTGTCAACTCTTACCTCCTAATTATTTTTATTTCAATCCACAACTTAGGTTGTGCACTTTGCTGAATTCAAAAGAGTCTTTGGCAGTCTTTAAAATGTTCATATAGTATGCAATAGGGTGTAGAGAGGGATATTTGAGCCCAGATTGGGGTTGGCCTTGCTTCGTGAGAAGCCACATGCAGACTCCACCCAGTGCAGCCCTAAGCCAGCAGCCAGGCATAACCCGCCCCCTATAATTTCTGAGCACAAGGAGAGGGAAAGACTAGCATTGCCCAGAGAGACAATTGCCCAAAAGTGTGGGGTGAGGGTAGAGCTGAGCTGGCACTGGGAGTCTGGCAGGCTCCCATGTTCTGGTATGCACTCCTTTTGGAATCCTCACTGAGTCAGCCAGAACGTCTTTAAGGGCGGCAAGTGGTATAGACAGGTTTCAGCGTGGTAGCTGTGTTAGTCTGTATCCGCAAAAACAATGAGGAGTCCTTGTGGCATCTTAGAGACTAATAAATTTATTAGTCTCTAAGCTTTCTTAGGCTAAAACCCACTTCATCAGATGCATGGAGTGAAAAATACAGTAAGTAGTATATATATCTCCGCACATGAAAAGATGGGAGTTGCCTTATCAAGTCGGGGGTCAGTGCTAACGAGGCCAATTCAATTAAGGTGGAAGTGGCCTAGTCTCAACAGTTGACAAGAAGGGGTGAATATCAAGAGAGGGAAAATGACTTTTGGAGTGACCCATCCACTCCCAGTCTTTATTCTGGCCTAATTTGATGGTGTCCAGTTTGCAAATTAATTCCAGTTCTGCAGTTTCTTGTTGAAGTCTGTTTCTGAAGTATTTTTTGTTGAAGAATCACCACTTTTAAGTCTGTTATTGAGTGTCCAGGGAGATTGAAGTGCTCTCCTACTGGTTTTTGAATATTACATTTCTTGATGTCTGATTTGTATCCATTTGTTCTTTTGCACAGAGACTGTCTGGTTTGGCCAATGTACATGGCAGAGGGGCATTGCTGGCACATGATGGCATATATTACATTGGTAGATGAGCAGGTGAATGAGCCCCTGATGATGTGGCTGATGTGGTTAGGTCCTATGATGGTGTCCTTTGAATAGATATGCGGGCAGAGTTGGCAACAGGGTTTGTTGCAGGGATTGGTTCCTGGGTTAGTGTTCACTCTCACAGACCTTGGGAGACAGGCCAGTCCTCGCTTACAGTCTCTCAACCTGAAGCAAATACTCACCAGCAGGTACACACCACACAACAAAAACAGTCACCCGGGAACCAATCCCTGCAACAAACCCCGTTGCCAACTCTTGATATTCACCCCTTCTTGTCAGCTGTTTTCAAAACTGGTGTAGAATAGGCACACCACATTTATAAAGAAGCCGTGCTCTTCATTGTGTTCACGACTACCTCTGAAGTGAGCCTACAGCACAGCTCTGTAACATAGGTGTAGGATGGTTTAAAAATTATGCCCTGGAGAACAATGTGTGCTCCCTGAGCCTGATCTAAAATTGTGTTAAACTAGGAGTGTCGAGGCAGGCCCAGAATTTTAACTATCAAAAGCTGAGAAAATTCTCACTCTCACACACACAATTAGCCTAATACACACTGATACATTAGTCACTGCTATAATTCTCACAGGCCATGTCTTCACTGCTTAAAAAAAAAGTATGTTCTTTACCTCAGGTTAGCTAATGCATGGGAGCTATCATGATATAAAAACACAGCGAAGACAAGGCACTTCAGTTTTACTGTGAGAGAAACTAGGCAGGTCAGCCCCAGGTAGGGGTATAGGGGATGACCTCACCTAATTTACCTCTCAGAAAAAACTAAATTGCCTGTTCTTCACTGTGATTTTTGCCACACAATAGCTCATGGTTGCTGGTTACCCTAAGATTAAAAAACACACCCTTTTAACAGGTGAAGGCGAGGGCACAGAAAGACATGCCCTCTTGCTGACATACATCTATACAGACACTCTTGGCAACACCCAATTGTGTTGCATATGCACTCAGACCTCTTAGACTCCACAGGGCCATCACTTTAAAATGCAGCGGGCTAGCCAGCTCTGTTCTGTTTGTCTCCCTTCTCCCTCTTTCTACCCCCCCTCCCCCTTTTTGCTGCAGGATTTGCCAGCACTTGTCTTGGCAGGAGCCAACCTTGCACAGTAAAACTAAAGAAGCTTCCAGTGTGTTCGTGACTCAGTCTTTAGCAGCCCTCCTCTCCCCCTGCTCCAGCACACAAAGAGAAACAAACATACATTGATACATGCTGGGAACATCCACACAGTGCTTCACAAACATGCATGGTCTGCGCTTCTGTAAATCAGGGCTTTGTCACAATTATGCATGCATATACCACACAGAGTGAGGAGCATACACACCAACATCCACATTGAAAATAACAGAGCATTTTTACTGAATACAGGCTTGGCCTTCAGTTTGGAAAGTACATTCAGATTCAGTGTTGAAAAGTAGCAAGTGCCAGGCTGACAGTCCTGGAGACTGAAATCCTTTGTTTGTGCACAGAGCAGGTAAAACAGCAGCATGAGCAGCTTGATACAGCCCTGCCAATGTGCCTCAACCTTTTGGTGTGTTCATTCTCTCTGTCCAGTCAAGCTCTGTCTTTTCTGTAAAGATTGTCAGCCAGAAGATGTATCATTGATGGTGATTGTGTGACACAGCCACCTGCCCACTGGAAATCACCCTGTGAACATTTGATTTTCCACACAGGCTACCAGTCATTTGTCATATAGTGAAGAATCAATTTTCCGCCACTGCTAATCTTTTCTGGATTACAACCAGTGACCTAGATGTTAAAGGCTCCCTATCCCATCACCAGTCCCCAAAGTGAACCTGTCCTGCTCTCTAAATAAATGAACTGAGTAAACAGGAAGATTTTATTGTCTTTATACACAAACATCTACAGACTTCAATTTTTGCCTCTTATCAGCCCCACTTGAGAAAGATGACAACCAGGCTCCTTCACCTCAGGACTTTAGCTATCACTTGTGGGAAATCTTTGTCCATAAGTTAGCGTACGGACCTTCTGCCATCCCTCTTTAGTTCATTAGCCTTGGAAACTAAATGCCCGCCCTTGCCTGCCTGTGTCTACTGGATTTTTTTCTCCTGCACAAAAATGGTAAGAGCAAGGCAAATCGCTGCAACAGAAATAAGGAGTCTCTGATCTGTGGCTCATTCTAGAGCAGCATAGGAGCCATTATGGAGGCCGGGCTCAATGGAGTGCAGTGTGCTCCAGACATGCCTCCAATATGCTCCCTATTCTAGAGGGGCTGGCATGGAACCACCTAGCAAAGAATCAGTTGCAAACAAGCGATATAGTATGCTGCCTTGGGACTAGACAAATCCAAGAGGGAAGTCTCAGAGAACGTGTGCGCAACTCTATAAAACTTGCAGAATAAACCCCCAGCCTATATGAAAACCACACCGTGTACAGTTAATACACACATATGTGCCGTCAGTCCCCATGGTATTGCATCAGAGAGGATGGGATGTTTTAAGTTTGGAATGGGAAGAGTTTGAAGAACAGTGATACATAAGGAGTTGCCTTTCCTCTCTGAGGGGGCAGGGAGGTGTTATCATTTCTACATTAATCACTTGCACCGCCAACCTGCCTAGATCCCTTGAAAAGAAACAGCAAAGAAAACACCAGCTGCTGCAGCTTCTACTCCTCCTTCGGCACCCTGCAGCCTCTCTCCCCCCCACCCCCTGTGTTTATTTTTACAGCTAGTGAATCAGCCAGAGGCTTGCTCCCTGCAACAAGATAATCTGAGAACAAGCTGTAGTTTGTATGGCCCCTGAAACACTGGGTTTGTTTTCTAGTTTATGAACAACAGCAAAATACGTAGCTGAGAAAAGTGAGAGAAATCTTCTGTCACCCAGAGAGATGGGACTTTCATTTCACTCCAGACACAGAGAGGGATTTCCCCAACCTGTTCCAAGAAAGCATTTCAGCCTTTCACTAGGGACTGTAATGTTAGTGTAAGAAATTAATGTAGTCTCCACATAGCTTGTAAGCTCTTTGAGCAAGGACCGTCTTTTTTTTATATATATATTTGTACAGCATCGAGCACAATGGGACCTCAATCCTTACTGGTGTTTCTAGAAGCTACTGTCATATAAACAATAATAATGTTCAGTCACTCACGGGCATCTGTACACTTCTCCTCCAGGGGCCCCCACTGCTTCTTCACCCAATGGAAGGACTATTCTCTTTTTGAGTAAAAAAAAAAAAAAAAAAATTTCACTTGTCTTGCTCATTCAGTCACTCCTCCATCCTCAGAGGAAGTGAGCACCTTTTTCTGGGATAAGGGAAATTCAGTCTCATTCAGCCACATTTATTCAGTCACAGGCCTCTCCAACATGGCTACATGAACTGACTCTAAAGCTGAGGGACAATCAGTGACAAGTATTACATTCTGCTCCATCAAAGAACACTTGCCCAGAAGAGACTCTAAATGGAGTTCTCATTTCCTCTTTGTCTGCTTCACAGTTAGGAAAAAGCATCACAGGGGAATGGAGAGATACAAGACAGTGAATGCAGCAAAGAAAGACTATTAGGAAAGAAGGGGGTGATAGATGGGTGAGGGGGAGAGAGAGATCTGGGAGGAGGGAAGAAGGGATGAGAGAAGATAAGGAAAGGAAACAGTACAGAAGAGCAGTGGCACCTGCAGCTGTAAGACATGTGGGGGGCAGGAGTGGTCAGTGACTTCAGGTGCTCCTGGGCATGCTCCGCTCCTTCAGGTATGGCTGTAAGGGAACTTAAGGATGGGAGTGATACTGCAGCTGACTGGGCTGGGCTGGAAGGTGGGAGTTGAGCATGGCATGGACTCAACAGGTGAGGTGCTGGGGCCAGCATCTGCAGCAGGGATGGCTCCACAGGGATTGGCGGTGACGTCTGGGATTTGCCCGGCTCCCCCTGCTCTGGGCTCAGCGGTTGCCGCACTCAGGAACAATTCTGCTCTCATAACAGGAATCCGAAGAATACTGCTCCTCTTCCAGGACTCTGCATGGTAAGTGCACCTTTAAATTTCATTTGTATTTGAATGTTGTTAGTCTCTAGCATTAAAATTTATTATACATTTTCCTGATTGTTGACATTAACTTACAACTTGTGTTTTTAATATCTTCCTTTTAGTTTAATTGCCTGTTTTGCCACTAGTGTATGTGTAGACACCATGCTAAGTCAAAGTGAAAGTGGTTCACTTGTGGGCACCATGTGAAAAATTGGTCGAGGCGCCGTTACAGAAGAGAAGGGAAAGAGAGGAGGGGAGAGACGGAAGAAAGCAGGAGGAAAACAAAAGGGAACAGATAAAGGGAGAACATGACAATATCTTTCTTGCCAGAAACAGCACCCTGTATCAGTAGAGAAGTTTTGCATCTAAAAATCTAATTCAGGCATCAGGATGGGGTATGAGCAATAAGGTAGCCCCAAGTCCTTGACCAAACGTGGAGGGGAAAAAAGAGGACATAAAGGCAGATGAGACGGAAAGGTTCCTATTTCTTAAATCTACCATCCATGTGTGGGATGTAAAAACCTCTAACAAATTTAGCATCTTCCACTGGAACAACTTCTTCCTCTATCGCCTCATCATTCAGGCAGCTGCAGTGGTAGTTCCAGTGTCTACAGCTCCTGGGCTTTGCTGATGGAGGCTTTCTCATCAAAGGCTTAAAGCTGACTACAACATTCTGACCCAATAACATACCTCCCAACATTTCAAGTTGGTAAAGCCAGAGAAGTCTTACCTCTGCTGCATGGGAGGCCCGGCCAGTGAGAGGGTCAGGTGCTACCCCTGGAGTGTGGGAAGCTCTGAGTGGTGTATCGTGATCAGTAGAATTAGAGACAGAAGCCCCATGCTTTCTGGAGGGACTGTTATTGACAGGACACCAGTGGAAACTGGGAATGTCTGGAAGCAACTCAGCCACCTGGACAGGACAGTGGTCAGGGTTTGATAAAGTGCCACTTGTTCAGCTTATCCTGCATTCAGGCTCACACAAATATGGTGGCAGTGTTTAGTTTGCAGTGCAGCACCTGTCAGTGGGAGCCAGGGAACTCTATATGAAGTCCCCCGGAGCCCTGGATTTTGCAGACACAAACCTAGCCCAGAGATGGATCCCATGGAAGGAGGAGTTTGAGCTATTCACAGGATGACACAGCAGGAACGTAAAATTATTTGACCTCACTGGGGAACAAGGCAGAGAAGTCTGCAGCACTCTGAAACTCACCCCAGCCTCAAGCCTCACAGTAGTACAGTCCTAGGAGCCCTGGGGACGTATTGCTCCCCAAAGCAGAATGAAACTGTGGAGTGACACAGTCTTTTCACTAGAGACCAATCTGAAGGGGAGGGGAAAGACCCCTTATGTTACTGCCTTACATACACTGGCTGCTACATGCAATTTTGGGGACTTGACAGACTTCCCAATTCAGGACAGGATAGTCTGTGGCACTTGGGATCACTGCACTCAGGTGTTGCTGCTCTGAGAAGGTGTTGTCACATTAGACAAATGCTTAGACATGAAAGCCCTAGGTGATACAACACCCCCAGGAATACATGGAGGGAGACAACAGCAGAGGAGAGCAGGTGGCCAGGGTTCCATATCCAAAGTGAGATGCGTTTACTGTGGGAGACAGCAGGAGCGGGTAAAGGAGAAGTACCCCACACTATGACCACATTGCCAGGAATGTGGCAAATTAAACCATTTTAGCAGAGTGTACAAGAGCAGAACCAGCTCTCAAAAAGATTCAGCAGGAAAAGGCACACCAGACAGTGGTGGCTCATCATCATGAGTCTCTACTTGTGTCCAAGAACATATCTGGTTTAGGCTGTCAGGACAGGAAACAACCGGGACAACACCAGTCTCTGTGCCTGCAACTATGGTGTGATTTCAGCTGGATAGCAGGGCCTCCTGCAGTGTGATTCCTTGGGGTGAATTGGACTCAAATGCACTGTGACACATTGTACCTCAATGTAAGCACCCTGGAACCCACATATTCATCCCTGTCATATAATTGAGATGTTTTGTACAAAGTATGGCTTGTGTGAGGTATCATTTTAAAAGTCTTGATCTGTTGAATATTAATATCCTGAAGTCCTTGTGGCACCTTAGAGACTAACAAATTTATTTGGGCACAAACTTTTGTGGCCTATAACCCACTTCATCAGAGTGGAAAAAAAGTAGGCAGGTATAAATATACAGCACATGAAAAGAAGGGAGTTGCCTTACCAAGTGGGGGGTCAGTGCTAACGAGGCCAATTCAGTCATGGTAGATGTGGCTCATTCCCAACAGTTGACAAGAAGGCGTGAGTATCAACAGAGAGGAAAATTATTTTTTCTAGTGATTCAGCCATTCCCAGTCTTTATTCAGGCCTAATTTGATTGTGTCAAGTTTGCAAATTAATTCCAGTTCTGCAGTTTCTCATTGAAGTCTGTTTTTGAAGGTTTTTTTGTTGAAGAATGTTGACTTTTAAGTCTGTTATTGAGTGTCCCTGGAGATGGAAGTGCTCTCCTACTGATTTTTGAATATTACAATTCTTGATGCCTGATTTGTGTCCATTTATTCTTTTGCAAAATCAGACATCAAGAATTGTAACATTCAAAAAACAGTAGGAGAGCACTTCCATCTCCATGGACACTGTCAATTAGGCCTGAATAAAGATTGGGAGCAGCTGGCCTTTCTCCTCCTTCCCCTGGACAAAGACTTTGAACTGGGGAAATTGAAATTTTTTTGAAATTGAAATTAATGGAGATATCCCATCTCCTAGAACTGGAAGGGACCTTGAAAGGTCATCAAGTCCAGCCCCCTGCCTTCACTAGCAGGACCAAGTACTGATTTTGCCCCAGATCCCCAAGTGGCCCCCTCAAGGATTGAACTCACAACCCTGGGTTTAGCAGGCCAATGCTCAAACCACTGAGCTATCCCTCCCCCCAAAAAGTAAGTCCTAACCTGTGTATTGAGGAACTGTAACCTGCTTGTACCATCTGTCAAGTTGAGATACTGCTTGATTCAAATCCTGCTTAGTTTATAGACTGGGAATTTAATTTTATTTTTTTCATAGATTCTAGGACTGGAAGGGACCTCGAGAGGTCATCGAGTCCAGTCCCCTGCCCGCATGGCAGGACCAAATACTGTCTAGACCATCCCTGATAGACATTTATCTAACCTACTCTTAAATATCTCCAGAGATGGAGATTCCACAACCTCCCTAGGCAATTTATTCCAGTGTTTAACCACCCTGACAGTTAGGAACTTTTTCCTAATGTCCAACCTAGACCTCCCTTGCTGCAGTTTAAGCCCATTGCTTCTTGTTCTATCCTTGGAGGCTAAGGTGAACAAGTTTTCTCCCTTATGACACCCTTTTAAATACCTGAAAACTGCTATCATGTCCCCTCTCAGTCTTCTCTTTTCCAAACTAAACAAACCCAATTCTTTCAGCCTTCCTTCGTAGGTCATGTTCTCAAGACCTTTAATCATTCTTGTTGCTCTTCTCTGGACCCTTTCCAATTTCTCCACGTCTTTCTTGAAATGCGGTGCCCAGAACTGGACACAATATAGTGCTTCACAGAAGTAATAATACATACAATAATACATTAGCATGGTCTAAAAAATGTTCTGCCACTAATTACATTTACAAATCCGACGTTCAGATTACAATACTCCAGCTGTGGCCTAACCAGAGCAGAGTAGAGCGGAAGAATGACTTCTCGTGTCTTGCTCAGAACACACCTGTTAATACATCCCAGAATCATGTTTGCTTTTTTTGCAACAGCATCACACTGTTGACTCATATTTAGCTTGTGGTCCACTATAACCCCTAGATCCCTTTCTGCCGTACTCCTTCCCAGACAGTCTCTTCCCATTCTGTATGTGTGAAACTGATTTTTTTCTTCCTAAATGGAGCACTTTGCATTTGTCTTTGTTAAACTTAATCCTGTTTAACTGCAGAACAGGGGTATCATAGCATCTGTAGAGGCCAGTAGATCCTGGGTAATCAGCCTGGCAATGGCAAAGAAGCCATTAGGCAAATTACACATATGCATAGACCCAAAGCCTCTGAACCAGGCATTGAATTGCTGCCCACACCCGAACCCTAACCCTAAGCCCAGCAACAGAGGTGTTTCGGAGAAGACTCACCCAAGTGCTGGAAGGACTGCCTGGGAAAATAATTGCAGGTGATATCCTCATTGTGATGAAGATAGCAATGATACAGAAGCTAAATTAGACCATGATGGAGAACTACAAGCTTTTCTACCGCAATGCAAGGACAAGAACATAAAACTCAGCCCAGAAAAAATGCGACTCAAAGATTGTCAGGTGACATACATTGGACATCTGCTCCTATGGACTAAAAGCAGATCCCAACAAGATCAAGGCAGTCAGAGACATGCCAGCTGTAGTGGATGTGAAATGGTTACAGCACTTTGTAGGAATGATAAAAAAATTTGTCTCAGTTCTATCCACACCTGGAGGCAGTAGTGGAACCCATATGTCAGCTCACAAGTCAGGATTCTGCGTGGGACTAGGCAGGTTCCCAACAGCAAGCATTTGGTGTACTGAAACAAATAACACATGCCCCTGTCCTGAAGTACAACCAGACAGGAGAACCACTGACGCTCTAGTTTGATGCACTGGAGAAAGAACTGGATGTAGCTTTTTTTTGCAGGAGCAGCCAGTTGCTTACGCTAGCAGAACCCTGCTAGAGACTGAATAGGGGTACATCCAAATAGAAAAAGAGCTACTGACTGTGGTTTATGGAGTGGAGTGATTCCAACAGTACACCTGTAATAGTGCAATCAGACCACAAACCCTGGCAAAGTCCCTTCTTAGTACTCCAAAGAGATTGCAGCACATAGTGACATGCCTCCAGTGCTACCAGGCAGAGGTCAGATATTATCCAGGATGATTACTGATCATTGGTGCATACAGCTGGTGCTCTGAGCAGCAAGTTGGCGGGTGGGTATCAGGACATTGAATCCATTAACATGCTGCACTGTCTCCCAGTTTCATCAGTGAAAGTGATGAAAATCAAAGCAATTATGGAAAAGGACTTCCAACTACATGCAGTAAAGGGAGCAGCTGGAGCAGACCTTCTGAGGTCCCTTCCAATCCTGATATTCTGTGATTCTACTGGGATAGGAAAGCTCCACCTCAGGCCTTCTGCTGGGGAAAGGAGCAGAGTAAAGAGATGTCCAGCAGCCCAGGCAAGGGGGAGGAGAGAAGCCATCTCCTGATGGATCATTGCCCTGCAACAATAGGAGAAGAAGCCCTTACTGAGGAGGTCTGGCTGTGAGCTTCTCCTCCCCCCCCCCGGCCGCCCCGGCCGCGCCCCCCCCCCCCCCCCCCCCCCCCGCCCGCCTTTAGACATCACCCAAGAGGTAGGGAGAACCGTGTGCAGAGTTACCAGAAGGTCATCTTCATTAGTCCAAATACTTGTGCATTTTGAGCAAATCTGGGCAGTTTTCCCATACTGCCTCAGCAGGGGATAGAGCGTCCAAGGAAAAGCACAGCATGGCATCAGTGAGACCTGGAGCAATGCTCTCTGGGATGTCCTGTTGTACATAGAGCTTTGAAGATTTCCTAGCTCAGTTACACACGCATGGTTAGAGAGGTGCCATCAAAACAGCAAAGCAACAGTATTTTAGAAAGGTGACCAGGCACAACTTAATCCTCTTGCAAGGGTGACAAATAGCAGTCGCTATTATCACATATTAATTATGTTTAAGGCTAAGATTTTTTTTCAGTTATTTTTAGTAAAAGTGGCAGGGGGCACAGCCCCGATTCCAGTGGCCGCAGCGGGGGGAGCAGCCACGAGGGGAACACAGCCCTTGCTCCAGAGCTGGCCAAGCTGTGGGGTAGGAGTGTGCAGCCCAACTGCAGCCCCCGCCAAGCCCTGGCTGCAGCGGGGGGTGGGCAGACCGCTGAGAAGCCGCAAGGAGGGCGTGTGGCCCAGCTGCAGCCTCTGGCAAAAGCCACTGGGCTGGGCCGTGCAGCCCTGGCTGCAGCCCCGCCAAGCCCGGGGTGCCACAGGGCTGGGGCACACGGCCCTGGCTGCAGCACATGGCCCGGCTGCAGCCCCCGGAGGAAGTTGCTGGGCTGGAGCTGCAGGGTCCTTGTTCCAGCCATCCCCTGTTGCAGGGCAGGGGCCCACAGTCCTGCCTCCTTCTCCTAAAGCCTTAGATGTCATGGAGGTCCGGCGAAGTCACGGAATCTGTGACTGCCGTGACCTACGTGACTAAATCGTAGCCTTAATTATGTTGTTTGTACACACAAATCTTGTTTAAAGCCGACCATGTCACTATTTGGTTACACACTCCACTAAAAGTTATAGTTTAGAGAGGCCTAAACAGGGCATTCTTAGAACTGACAGCAGTCCTCATAAATAGTTTATAATGCAATAAGCAATTCATTGCTGCAGCTAGAAACCAGTCTACTTGGTGACAAGCCTTAAGAGATAAGGCATAGTCTGTTGCATCTTCTCCATTTCTAGTTTAGGACTGGACACTGCATTCAGATACCTCTGAGTAAAAGGCTCTGCTTTGTTCCATAGGAAACAGCACAAATGGCTTTTCCGTATTTATCAAGCTTGTCAGAATGAAACTCTTCATACAGGTGCAGGCAGCTGCCATTTTATCATCATAGAGCGCCTGATTATCAGGATTATAATGTTATCTTTTGGCAGAGAAGTCCTGGCAGCAAACAGCCTCTTAAATCTGAAGGAGCTTAGCAGTTCTGCGCTAGACCTATGCCTAAGTGACAAATCAGTCTCACGGCACAGTCTTTGGCTGAAAGCACTGTGTTATGGAACTGACACCTTTCCAAAGGTCAAGTGGTTTTCCATTCAGCTTGGAGCAGAATGTACCATTTAATTCCTTCCAAAGACCAAAGGATTGTATATAAGTATAATGTAAGTCAGCTGAGTCTGATGACAGATGTCAGGGCCTGCCTTTGGTCAAACACCAACATCTGGCAAAACCAGATTTTGGAGATGCTGTACGTATAGAGTTCCTGCTGTTGGTAATGCTTGGGCCCAAGACAAGTCTCCCTGGAATTCCTGCAAATTGGGGATCATGCCCAGTATAGGCCTTCCTAGAATCATTGTTTCCATTATAGGGGTGGATGGGGAACAGCAGCAGGACTGATCTTCCCAAAATTCCTGCTGCTGTGGAGATTAAGCCCAGGACAGGCCTTGCTGGAATTCCTGCTGCCACAGGGTGGACTGGTGATCCCTAGGGAGCGCTTGTGCTCTCTGTCACATGAGATTTACCAGTGTTCTTGCTGCACAAACTTTTCACATCATGCCATGACCCTGCACTGCAATTGAATACTATTAAGTCACACAGTGTTGTACCCAGAGTAGATTTGGAGACTTTCAAAATGCCTAGGGAGTGACCCATAAAAATCTGAGCTGCCTCATGAAAAGTGAAAGTGTCTTTGCTCTCTATCCAACATTAAGACTCTGCAAAGACCACATGGACATAGTTGAGTTCCAAATAACCATGTTTACTAGCTATATATAAACAGCCAATGTCTAGTACATATATATATATATATATACTTCTCCCCGTTACGTTCTGGGGGCTTGTGCAATAGAAGACAGAGAGGTCCATTAGAGAGCTCCCAAACAATATAAAGGGATACTACCCAATTCCTATACACTAAAGATAGGAAGCCACAAGCTAAAATTTCAAGGAAGAAGGGACCATCAGAAAAGGTTGTCTTATTTCAGAACTCCCAATAGTCCCAGGTTTTGTGGGACTGTCCTGCTTTGACCCATAAAACCCCCTGTCCCTTTTGAAGCAGCTCATGTCCTGAAGGGCTGGCTGGGCTCGAATCCTCACTCCAGGTATTTCAACCTGGCCCCGGCTCATTGGTTCACAGCACCACTCATTCAAATTTGTCCCAGCCACCCCTGTTAGAGGAGCCAGGCCAAAACTGAGTGGCGCAGCAACCTTGTGTGCAAGGGGACAGATCACAATGCCTGGAGTGGGGAGCTGAGACCAGCCAGTTCTGCAGGACATGGGAGCAGCTGCTGTGGGATGAACAGTGGCTGGGCTCACGCTGAAACCCCCAGCTACTCCAACACAGTAGCACCCAACCTCCCAAGTCCCCCGTTTCACTAGCAAAGAGTGCAGCTGAATGCAAGTTAAGCTGAACATGTGGAGCTTTATTAAACACTGTGCACTGCTCCGCCCATATGGCTGCATTGCTTCCAGCCCAACTCCTCACATTCCCCAATTTCCCGGTATCCCTGCAATAACAGTCTCTCTAGGGACCATGGGCCCTCTGACTCCAGTTCCACTGATCATGAAACATCTTCTCTATTTTACAACCATTTTAATATAAACATTAACAACAAATAATTTGATGCCCAGACCCCCACTCTGTGTCCCTGCAGCCAGAGGTTGCTAGCACATAGTTGAGTTGGAGTCCTGTCTTTACCACAGATTCAGCTGGTAAATCTTGGAGATAGTTTGGTATTCTCAGTAGGCAACTGTCATCAGCAGTGATCTATCTCTGGCTCCCTGTAGCAAGGTTGTCTGTTTGGTCAGCTGGCCTAGTGATAGGTCCTGCTGCTCCAGTCCCTCTTTTAGTTCAGTGTATCCCGAATCCCTTAGCCCTGCCCATACCAGGGCT
The DNA here is from genome assembly GCF_013100865.1 of Trachemys scripta elegans. NCBI lineage: Eukaryota > Metazoa > Chordata > Testudines > Emydidae > Trachemys > Trachemys scripta. Next base: position 58,668,085 of record NC_048301.1, on the reverse strand, counting down.
AGGTGAAGGGGAACTTGGCTCCCTGGTTCCACCAAGTCCTAGCCCACAGCCCTGAAAGTGTGATAGATTGGGTTGGCCTACATTTGGCACATCTGCTCACTCTCCCCTGGCCCTACCACACCCAATGCCTCGGTTTTGGGATGTGCCTGCTGTGTAGTTATAGTCCTTTGCATGATCAAGCAGGATGATAGGTGTGGACACACAAATGCAATTGACACAGGGCTGTGTTGTGGAAAAAAAACTGCTGTGTGAACACATCTCAGTCATGTTTGAAGAACTGAGATCAGAGAAGCATGTCATGGCTTGGCTACAGACAATGTTGTATTTAGTGTAGATGGGGCCTTAACAAGAGCCTAGTTTTTTGTTTTTTAAATACTCTTTCCTGGCATCCCTGATAAAGAGCTAGAGAGAAATTTCTGAACATAATGATAACAGTTTGGCTCTGTCTAGACAGTGATATAAGCTGGTTGGGCAATTACTGTATTTAAGCGTGGTAGATTTCATAATGCAGTCTGGGTCTAAGATAGTTTTATTCTTTACATTCTCCTACTACCCTGGTGCTATGCCCCAATCCATTTCATTACTGGCACCCTCCAATTCTTTTTATCTTTAGCACTGGCATTGTAACCCAGTTCCAACCAGTTCAGAACATTTCCCCTCACTGCACACTCAGACTTAGAGGTTCCTGTCCTGCTGTACTGTAAACCTATCTCAACACCTGATGGCTGTGTGCCCTTAAAGCAAAATCATTCTGGAATGTAGCTAAAAACTGCAGGACTTACTTATGATGATTCTGAGGTTCTTTAAGGTTATAGGCCATTGTAAAGGAATTACATTTACAAGCTCAGTTTTGTCCCAGTACTGGTTTTTGACAGTGTTGTGCTTTAGGCTTTGCAGAGTTGATTGACTATGGCTGGGTTACCTGCTACCGCAGATGGAGGTGACTCACTTGAGATTTCTGCAGTGCAGGTGCTGAAGAGTCTGCAACTTCTAATCTGCCCGGGGCCCTTGTATGCTCCTGCTCTCTGCATGTTTGAAGACAGTGCGTGTTCAGGAGTGCCAGGCGGGGGATGCAGAAATGAAGTGGGAGGGAAGGTGACAAACTCAAATTACTCTCTGGGTTTCTAGAAACACCTGTTTCCTGTTGTTGAATGGCTCCAGTAGAAGCTATATTGTTTACTTTAATTAACTTGTTCTTTACCCACTTGTACCCCAAACTCTTAGTCCCAGAGCTTGCTTTCTGAAAAGGAGGGCCAGTAAGTGAGGTGGGATTCCTAGATGGAGAGTCCCTGAGGATGACCTGCATGGACTGAAGTGAGAGATACTGTACAAGTATAAATTATGGGGAAGTAGAATGAGAGGGGGGGAAGGGATAAAGACATTCTGTGAACTGAGACAGATCCAAGGGGATTAAGGACTCTGCAGGTAAGAAAGGTGATAAGAACTCTGTACTGAGGGGAAATGGCTAAGCACGTCCTACACTAATGTCCTTTCTACTCCAGTAAGCTGACCATTGCTAAAAATCGTTATCAGCTACTGGTCCCCTTCATCTGGTGCTGAAAACAATTTAACCGCTTAGTAGACAAGACCAAATATTTTCACCACAGCTACAGAAAACATGATGGTGCAGCAAGTTTCAAAGTCTGTGAAAGACCCACACGTGGAGCTCGGCATATCTCACTTAGAAGGAAGAAGGACTGAGATATGAACCAGTAATTTTAGGCAGTCTAGTATTTCAAACTTGATGCTTAGGCCTTCAGGCCATTTGTGGCAGAGACATCTATAAGTACCTATTATCCAAGCCCTAACTGACTCTTCCTCCTCTTCTCTCCACTGCTGCCTCCCACTTTTAGACTTAGGAACAGGAGATGGAGGCGAGGGTAGGGGCAGAACAGGGAGATGTGCAGAGTTGTAATGTTGAAAACAATTTCCCTATGCTTAGATCCTGCAGTCTTAATGCAGCTTTCTTTCCCCCTATTGTTCAATGGCATTGAATACCATCAAAACAGGAAACGGCTTCCTCCAACCTCTGACACCAGTGAATACAGCCCAGCTGCTGGTAGCTGAAAATGGCCTCACCACGGCCACCCGGTTCTTAGAAAGTGTCTGCATTTTCGGAGGGGCACTAGAGGATGAGGGAGAAATACAAGTGAAGTCTGAATATGCAGGTAAATGTGGCAGCTCTTCAAAGAGGACTGTAATGTTCCTGGAAATCTCTGATGGAAACTTTTCAAAACTGCATTTCTGAAATTAGGGCACATTAAAGTGAAAGAAATAATGTTCAATATAATCGCTATCACTTCACTACTCTTGAATGCTAACGTTACCTCCCTGCTACTCTGCACAGCTCTTACATCAGACATTATGTGTTCTCACTTGGGCTGTTGGGAAATTATTGTCTTATGGTCATTCCAACTTGTGCTGTGATCCTCTTAGATCTCACATGTCAAGCCAGATTGGTATTGGGTTAGGAGACATCCAAGGAACACAGAGGTTCTACAGGAAATGGTGTTGGAAAGTTAGTAGGAAACAAAGCCTCAGCATGGTGTTAGGGAGCCCTATGCAGCCGGTGTTCCATCTTCTCAATGAGATGTAACATGGAGGAGATTAAAGTTCTCATGGCACTTTTCATAATTACACCATCCCCTATTATTAACTGGCATCCAGGCCAAATCCCAGTTTATGTAATGACTTTCTGCTGACCTAAATTTACCATTGCAATTTCAGTTGGATATGGTATTCTCCATTTCATCTCTAAATAGTTGTGTTACGTATAACCAATATGACGTGATCGCTATATGTCCGCTTTCTGCCAGAGAGAGATGGTGTGCGGTTTGGTAAGTATTTATGATTTAGATCACATTCTCAAAGTACATAGTGCTATATGAGCCTGATCCGGCACCACTGAAGTCCACAGAAGTTTTGCCATTGACTTCAATGAGGGCCTGACTGAGCCCCACATTAGATGAATTGTTGAAAGCAACTAACAGTCTTTGCAAGAAAGAACTTAGTCTATAGAACATGTCACTCTAAAGGTACAAGTTAATTAGTTGCTCTCTGCTACATCCACGCAACCCCATTAACTTCAGAGAGCCTTCAAGGGTATAACTGTAGGGAGAATTTAGCCTTTAATGTTTAATGAAGTGCTTTGAATGGATGACAGGCTGTCCAATAGCAGTGACTATTATTAATTATTGTTATTACTATAGTAGTAACTAGGTTTTACTCTCCTAGAATCTGGGGATCTCTCAAGAAAGTTAAAAGGGAAGAAACTGAGAGACAAAAAGAGAGGAAATTGTGTGTGCGTATGTATATATGAGGGAGAGAGAGAGAGAGAGAAACTTGTCTGATACAGTGCCCCAGTGTTTGGAGCCCCACATACATTTATGCATATCCTGACTCTAAGATCAGAGAGCATGGAGACCAGTGTTCCTTCTCATTTTTTACATCCATGTGCGGAATGAATTTTGTTATGTACACACATCATCTTTATAATGGTGCACATAACAAAATTCATGTGGTAGGGGTGGGGCCGAGGGATTCGGAGTGTAGGAGGGGGCTCAGGGCTGGGGCAGAGGATTGGAGTGCGGGGGGGTAGGTGAGGGCTCCGGCTGGAGATGAAGGCTCTGGGGTGGGGCTGGGGATGAGGCGTTTGGGGTGCGGGAGGGGGCTCAAGGCTGGGGCAGGGGGTTGGGTGCAGGGGGAGAGGGCTCCGGCTAGGGGTGAAGGCTTGGGGGGGGGTGTGGGGATGAGGGGATTGGGGTGCAGAAGGGGGCTCAGGGCTGGAGAAGAGGGTTGGGGTGCAGGATCTAGGGTGGGGACACGGATGAGGGGTTTGGGGTGCGGTCTGCCCGAGGGCAGCAGTGGCAAGAGAGGACTTCCCCCCCAGCCCTCTCTCGCCCCAGCAGCTTGGGGGCAGGGGACAGGTGCCTCTCCCCGGCTGCAGCAGCTCCAGTGGGGCTGGGCTGGGCCGAGGAAGGGACGCCGCTCCCCACAGCTCCGGCGGACCTGGCCAGGGGAGGGCCTCCTCTCCCCTGGCTGCAGCAAGTCCAGGGCAGGTCCATGCTGGGGCTGGCAGGGAGGGGCGTCTCTCCCTGCCGCAGCAGGTCTGTGTTGGGGGAGAGGCATCTCTTCCCACTGCAGCCCTGAGCTCCTGTGCAGGGCTTAATAGGCAGCTGCGCGGCCGCACAGCTTAGAGGGAACTTAGATGGAGACCCCGATTTGAAGAAGCTCCGGGCATCCATCCCCATCAAGGCCAAGTAGCTGGCAGTTGTGAGAGTGAGGAAGGGGTTCTACCTCTTAATGTGAATGAGGTAATGGGATTGGATCTTGAAGCTGAAAGACAGCCTGAGGGAACCAATAGAATACAAGATATACGCCTCTTTAGGAAGTTTATGAGGGAGAAGCCAGGCTATTTCTGCTCTTTTCATTAATAAAGACAGGACACTGAAAGCCACTTCTCTCTCCGGAGAGCTGGGAGCAAGAACTAATATAGCCAGAATAAGGAAAATTGATGAGAAAAGAGTAGGATGAAAAAGGTGTAATCAGGTTGTATAATAATAATGATACCATTGCTCTTTACAGAGCATGGTATAAGTACTGATGACTTCTTTGATGGCTGCTGAGTCCGATGTGCGAGTGACAGTCCCATCCACAGGTAGGGCACACTCATGCACTAGCAATGCTCTGAATCTGAGCAGCAGTTCCCCGCAGAGACCCCCGTACGCTCTCCCTCATGCAGAATGCGCCGGACTGGCACATTCGCCTTTGTGAATATGGCCCCTGCTTAAGGAGACTGCAGCGCGTACTGGGTGGGTGGGAGCCAACCTGCTCTTACCTGCTGTCCTGGTGGTGACCCAAATTTTCGGGTGCCCTACGCAGCTGCGTATGCCTAAAGACGGCCCTGGATCTGTGGTCATTCAGCTTTCCCTGTCCCTATTGTTCACCTCTGCCTTGCATTCTCAGGATTAATCTGCTCCCCCACCCTAACCCCCCAGGCAAATATATTGGGGTAGGGAAACAGATACAGTTGGAGGGATAAGAAATATATAAAGGGAGCTCTAAAAATAGCTGTATAGACAGTACTTTGGAGTTGTGGCTCAGGCTACAGCTCAGGCTCTGAAGCCAGCCTGAGCTGCAACTTCAAAGCGCTGTTTACCCTGCTATTTTTAGAGTGCTAGCACGAGCTCCACTAGCCCAAGTCTGTGCTACTCTGGATGTCCTCAAGAAAAGAGAACCAAAGTTCCTTATTTTTGTTTAGATGTTTTCTGCTCCTTCTGTAGGAGTGACCCACACGAGTGGTTAGGGCAGTGGTGGGCAAACATTTTGGCCTGAGGACCACATCAGGGTATAGAAATTGTATGGCGGACCATGAATGCTCACAAAATTGGGGTTGGGGTGTGGTAGGGGGTGAGGGCTCTGGGGTGGGGCTGGGGATGAGGAGTTTGGGGTGTAGGAGGGTGCTCAGGGCTGGGATCAAGGGGTTTGGAGAGCGGGAGGGGGATCAGGGCTAGGGCAGGGGATTGCAGTGGGGGGAGAGGCTTGAGGGGTGCAGGCTCCGAGCGGCACTTACCTCAAGCGGCTCCCAGAAGCAGTGGCATGTCCCTTCTCTGGCTCCTACGTAGAGGCGCGGCCAGGCGGCTCTGCACGCTGCCCCATCCGCAGGCACCGCCCCTGCAGCTCCCATTGGAGCGCGTAAGAGCCTGAGTGGGGCCATGCAGCTGCTTCTGGGAGCCGCATGGTGCGGCCCCTGACCCTGCCCCAGCTGGAGTGCCTGCGTGGGGCAAGCCCCAGACCTCTCTCCCCAGTGGGAGCTTGCAGGCCGGCTTAAAATGGCTCATGGGCCGTAGTTTGCCTACCCCTGGGTTAGGGTATATGACCTTGGTGCTGATGATACATACCTATTACCTTGGCAAACTGTCAGTCAATTTCTGTTTAAAATTTAATAGCCTCTCCCATTTGTAAAGACATTAACTGGCATTCTCGCCATAGTATTTCTTCTCTACTGATTTTCTGGCATATAACTCTTCTGTAGCTACTTCAGGGTTAATTGTCTTTTGCTCAAGGAGTCTGTTAGATGTTGACACTAAAAAGTTTTTCCTTCTGCCCATTAGTCTCTGAACTGGTGATCTTAATAAAGCTGTGAGGTGTGTTGCAATATGCTAACAATGCTAATTATAGACCCCTTGAACATGTTGGGGTTTTGTTGTTGTTATCAAGTTCTTTGCATCTGTACTAACTTTTCCGCTAACCTGTTGGACTGTGCATAGTTAGGGCTTGACCGTGGTGTGCTGAATGATAGATCAAAGAGAACTGCCAAAATGAACCACTTGTGAATTGTGGGCCATTATCTGTTATTAACTCATGTAGAGTCCCATGGTGAGAAAACTGTAATTTACAATATGTTATTATATTGTTGCTTAATGTGGTATGAAACAGTTCAATTGCGGGGGAGGGGGAAAAAAGTGGTAGTCCACTAATGAGATAATCTTTTCCATGTAATGCAAATAGATCTTTGCCGATGTTTGACCAAAGGTGATCAAAAATTTAATTTAGTTCTAGTACACCTCTACCCCAATATAATGCTGTCCTCGGGAGCCAAAAAAATCTTACCGCATTATAGGTGAAACTGCGTTATATTGAACTTGCTTTGATCAGCCGGAGTGTGCAGCCCTGCCCCCCCGGAGCGCTACTTTACCGTGTTCTATCTGAATTTGTGTTATATAGGGGTAGAGGTGTAGTTCTTTCACATTCTGTTTCCTGCCTCTGAGACTATCATAGAAGCATAGAGTATTAGGGTTGGAAGCAACCTCAGGAGGTCTACTATTGCATGTACCAGTGTAGATGATTTAACCTTTTTTGGTCCTCTTCAATATTGCCAGCTTCCAGGAAAACCACTGCTACTGCAACCACTTATTCCAGTTCTCTGCCAGTTTTCCTTCAAGATTCAATGATTCAGGTGGCTTCACTGCCTCTTAGGCAATCTGCAGAGAGACTGCAACTGATAATAGGTGCTGAAAAAGATCAATTCTCCAATATTTATTGACCCATAACTAGGGCCCTACCAAATTCACAGTCCATTTTGGTCAATTTCATGGTCATAGGATTTTAAAAATTGTAAATTTCACGATTTCATTTTAGTTTTCTTCTGACACTATGCATAAAGGGTAGCAACCAGGAGTGCTGATAAGAGACTTATTTTTATTGCCTCACCCCAGTCACATGACATGGATCAGGGTTACAAAAGGACAATACTCCTGTCACATGCCAATATCCACTGATTCCTGTTGGTACTGGTACAGCTCCTACCTGTTGTCTGAGGGCGGGGGGCATGTCTCCCTTTCCCTCCACCATTTTTACAGGCTGTCTCCAATTCAGTCACTGCAGTGTTTTTCCATTCCTCTCTCCCTCTGTAACACTGGTCTACAATTTTTGAGAAGTCATCTGCTTCAGAGATAAAATGTGCTATTTATTATGTATTTTGATGTGCTGAATTCAAATATGACAAAACAACTGATTGGCTATTGTTTCTAAGATATTTAAGTTTTTACATTTTATGTCTATGTATATTGTGTAGCTAGTAGAGTTTTAATCATAAATTGTAAACCTAGGTCTTTTCATGTGTTTATGGTTGCTTTACATGATAATATTTCACCTGTCCTGTTTATGTAACACTTTAAAAATCAGCCAAAGGGTTATCTAAATAAAATGTATTATGAAACAAAAGGCAAAAAACTATTATGTACATAGTTTAGTCCTATTCAGTGTCTACTCGGCGCTTCTTGGCTTGTCTCTTGTATTCATTAAATGGAGCATCTCCTATCACTGTCCAGCAATAGTCTGCAAGCATTGATGGGCTCCATTTGCCCTGACAGCGTTTCTCCATTGTTGCAATGTCCTGGTGAAATCGCTCGCCGTGCTCGTCGCTCACTGCTCCGCAGTTCGGTGGAAAAAAATCTAGATGAGAGTGCAAAAAATGTATCTTTAGTGACATGTTGCAACCAAGGCTTTTGTATGCCTTGAGGAGGTTTTCCACCAACAACCTGTAGTTGTCTGCCTTGTTGTTTCTGAGAAAATTTATTGCCACTAACTGGAAGGCTTTCTATGCCGTCTTTTCCTTGCCACGCAGTGCATGGTCAAATGCATCATCTCGAAGAAGTTCACGAATCTGAGGACCAACAAAGACACCTTCCTTTATCTTAGCTTCACTTAACCTTGGAAATTTTCCACGGAGGTACTTGAAAGCTGCTTGTGTTTTGTCAATGGCCTTGACAAAGTTCTTCATCAGACCCAGCTTGATGTATAAGGGTGGTAACAAAATCTTCCTTGATTCAACAAGTGTTGGATGCTGAACACTTTTCCTCCCAGGCTCCAATGACTGTTGGAGTGGCCAATCTTTCTTGATGTAGTGGGAATCTCTTGCACGACTATCCCATTCACAGAGAAAACAGCAGTACTTTGTGTATCCAGTCTGCAGACCAAGCAAGAGAGCAACAACCTTCAAATCGCCACAAAGCTGCCACTGATGTTGGTCATAGTTTATGCACCGCAAAAGTTGTTTCATGTTGTCATAGGTTTCCTTCATATGGACTGCATGACCAACTGGAATTGATGGCAAAACATTGCCATTATGCAGTAAAACAGCTTTAAGACTCGTCTTCGATGAATCAATGAACAGTCTCCACTCATCTGGATCGTGAACGATGTTGAGGGCTGCCATCACACCATGGATGTTGTTGCAGGCTACAAGATCACCTTCCATGAAGAAGAATGGGACAAGATCCTTTTGACGGTCATGGAAACCCTAACATCACCTGCTAGGAGATTCCACTGCTGTAGTCTGGAGCCCAACAGCTCTGCCTTACTCTTGGGTAGTTCCAAATCCCTGACAAGTCATTCAGTTCAGCTTGTGTTATGAGGTGTGGTTCAGAGGAGGAGGATGGGAGAAAATGTGGGTCCTGTGGCATTGATGGTTCAGGACCAGAAGTTTCATCCTCTTCCTCTTCCTCGTCTGACTCAAGTGAGAATGATTCTGGTGCATCAGGAACCGGCAGTCCTTCTCCATGGGGTACTGGGCGTATAGCTGATGGAATGTTTGGATAATGCACAGTCCACTTTTTCTTCTTTGACACACTTTTCCCAACTGGAGGCACCATGCAGAAGTAACAATTGCTGGTATGATCTGTTGGCTCTCTCCAAATCATTGGCACTGCAAAAGGCATAGATTTCCTTTTCCTGTTCAACCACTGGCGAAGATTTGTTGCACAAGTGTTGCAGCATATGTGTGGGGCCCACCTCTTGTCCTGATCTCCAATTTTGCAGCCAAAATAAAGGTGATAGGCTTTCTTAACCATAGTGGTTATACTGTGCTTTTGTGATGCAAAAGTCACTTCACCACAAACATAGCAGACGTTATCTGCACTGTTCACACAAGTACGAGGCATCTCTGCTCACTTTGGCTAAACAGAAATGTGTCCCTTTGCAAAATCAAACACTGACAAATAAGAGAGCACGACACTGTATGATTTCTAGAGCTGATATAGGGCAATTTGTTCAGCAGAGTGATGTAAGCTTCGTTATGATTGCATCATCCATGACTTCTAGGAATAACATGATGCAATTCATATCATGTATGATGCAATACCAGCTTCAGATTGCATCATTCATTGTTTTGCCTAAAAACAAAGTACTGTCCAAACCCAGTCATAGATTTATTCATAGATCCAGTCAAAGATTTATTTTAGTCATTTCTGGTTTAAATTGAGATCCCTTCCCTTTATAACTCACTTATCCTCCGCCATTCCTAAGTCAAGGGTTGTATATACTGACCCAATAGCATATCTTGAAAACTAGAGCCAATCAATAATTTTAAGCATCATTTTCGTTCTCAGTGACCCAGAATTAGTAAAGTTTGACTACATTTATTTCAGAAGCATTTTGGCTGTAGAGCAGTGTAATCTTTGATGTCCCCTTGTTCTGGAAGCTGCAACATTTCTCCCTGTGTTTTTTCTCTCTCTCATCCCTCCCATCTGGGGTGTTTTTCCTTTCTTCCCCATCTAGGGTTATCTTTCTTTTCCTTGTCTCTGGATCTCACTGTTTCTTCCTTTCTCCCCATGCCCCTTGGTTGTTCCCCGCTTGTGTTTGTCCTTCCTGTCTCTCTAACTCCCCTCAGGGAAGTTGCTTTCTTTGCTTAAGGTTGATGGGGTCTGGTAACACTCTGAGGTTCCACTGAAACACTTAGAGCAGTGGTTCTCAACCTTTCCAGACTACTGCATCCCTTTCAGGAGTCTGCTTTGTCTTGCATACCCCCAAGTTTCACCTGACTTAAAAATTACTTGCTTACAAAATCAAACATAAAAATACAAAAGTGTCACAGCGCACTATTACTGACGAATTGCTCACGTTCTCATTTTTACCATATAATTATAAAATAAATCAATTGGAATATGAATATTGTACTTACATTCAGTGTTTAGTACTGTATATGGAACAGTATAAAACAGTCATTGTTTGTATCAAATTTTAGCTTTGTACTGACTTTGCTAGTGCTTTTTATGTAGCCCATTGTAAAACTAGGTAAATATCTAGATGAGTTGATGTACCCCCTGGAAGACCTCTGCGTACCCCCAGTGGTACACATACCCCTGTTTGAGAACCACTGACTTAGTGTAGGGGCAGCAAGGGAGCAGAAAGGCAAACTCTGGAAGCTACAGCAGTGGCTCCTTGTGGCAGAATGAGAGAATTGTAGGCAAAAAAATCCCTTCTATGGTGGTCATATCATCTGAGCATTCCATAAACATTAATGAATTTACTTTCAAAACAACCCCATGAAGAAGGGAAGTATAATAATCTCCATTTTATAAGTAGGGGCACTGATAGATACTGGGAAGATAACTGACTTGTCCAAAGTCATAAACCTCAGGGATAGATTTCAGATCTCCTAAATCCCAGTGCAATGCTTTGGCCAAAAGACCATTCTTAATCTCTGTTACCAGGCCTGTATGGAAATGAGCTTCTCTTTTCTCCCAGTGTCCATGATCACGGAAGTTTCCAAAAGGATATATATTGTAATTGCTGTGTTTTTTCCATTTCTGTTCTTCTGTTTCATCAGTACATGCAGTATGCAACAACTGGACAATTTTCCATGGACCTGCACTACAAATCTGAGAGCACTGTTGCGCCTTTTCCCATGTTATTCCTTATGCATGGAAGGAGCTCCCCATAAAAGTCCATCAAGCTATAACAGTGACCCCCTTCAAATTCCTGGTTGAAACTCTCCTCTGTCTCTTACAATGAATTCTATGAATGTCTCTTACAATGGTTAGGCCTCTGAGGTGCTGTGACTGCTGCTTATCAGGTTGACCAGCTGTGTCACTCTTTCCTTGTGCTCCCTGTCTGTTTTCTCTTGTCTTATACTTAGATTGTAAGCTCTTTACGGCAGGGGCCATCACTTCGTTATATATTTGTACAGTGTCTCGCACCATGAGAAAACAATGCCATTGACAGAAGAGCTCAGTAATGGAACAGAAAGTTTGTTTGTGTCAATGGCAAATACATGGCATAGTTTCCTGTTTCCATGGGAGTTCGGCAAGGATGTGTCCTGTCACCATCGTTCAATATTGGCATTGATTGGTTGATGAATAAGCTCAAGAAGACAGCTGTCAGTGGTACTGAGCTGAATACCTTTATGTTTTGACATTTCAAATATGAAATATGTCAATGATATTGTCTAATTGGCTCAGTTTGATGAATCGCTGTAGCTGATAACCAGTCAGGTTCGGCAAGAAGCAGCATGATTTGATTGAGATAAAATTAAGTTCCTCACCATTATCATCAAGCAGCTTCTAACTCCAAATTACAACCAGTGTAGTAGTATTAACCTGTCTGGATGGGATATTGAGCAGGTGGCAACTGTCAGATACTTGGGAAGCATCGTAGACAGGCATGGAGGATGCTCAAAAGATGTGGCTGCTCATTTAGCAGTAGCTGCTGCCATGTTTCAGGCCCTTCTGTGGCCTCTGTGGTGATATTGTGGTATCAAGCTTGCTACAAAGCTGTGGCTCTATTAGAACCACAGTTATACCAACTTTACTGTACCTCAGTGAAACCTGGGTGCTGAGGAAAGCTGAAGAGTACAAGATTTGTGCTTCTGTTTGTGATTCTTGTCATCTTCGTCAGCTGCTCCATGTTAAATGGCAGGACAAGATCAGCAATGAGAAACTGTGTAACTGAACTCACCAATCACCTCCATCAGCACTGATTCAGTTTCAGTGGCTTTCTTTGTATGGACTCGTTATTAGGATGAAAGATCAATAAAATATGAAGTATATTCAGTTTACTAAGGCATGCTGCTATGCAGTCAGTGATCACATGGTCACCAAAAGCTTAGGTAGTGCTGTAAGATCGCAAATGCCAGATGTAGACTGAACATCCAGCCAGATTGCCTTAAAGACCTAGCTAGAGATCAATCCAGGTGGCACTCGATCTGCAAGGAGGCTACATCCCTTTGGAATTTGCCATGATGATGATGATAACACAATGGGGCTTTGGCCAGTACTACTACTACTGCTAATGATTATGATGTTGATGTCCCATTAGGAAACCTGTACTCAGAAGACTTAGAAAATATTTTTTCCTTCTGGTAAATATAACAGTTGAAAAGAGACTGGGTCGGGGGACCCTTCAACATCAGAAATCTGTGAAAGAGTGGTTGAATTACCTTGAAACCAGCAGCATAAATGAGTGAATCGTATAATGTGGTAGATTTCGTCTGAGCCTTGCCACTGCTGTGATCTCTTGTCTCTCTCATATATTTCTTTACTTGTACTTCAGGCCCACACTGTTGATCTTAGTTTGTCTGTGCAGTCATAGCACCCTCTACTGCCTCTTAGGCAATCTGCAGACAGACTGCAACTGCTAATAGGTGCTGAAAAAGATCAATTCTCCAATATTTATTGACCTATAACTAGGGCCCTACCAAATTCACATTCCATTTTGGTCAATTTCGCGGTCATAGGATTTTTAAAATCGTAAATTTCATGATTTCAGCTATTTAAATCTGAAATTTCACAGTGTTGTTATTGTAGGGGGCCTGACCCAAAAAGGAGTTGGGGAAGGAGGGGTCGCAAGGCTATTTGTGTGTGTGTGTGTGTGTGTTTCGGTACTGCTACCCTTACTTCTGTGCTGCTGATGGTGGCGGTGCTGCCTTCGGAGCCGTGCAGCTGGAGAGTGGTGGCTGCTGGTCTGGAGCCCAGCTCTGAAGGCAGTGCCACTGCCAGCAGCAGCGCAGAAGAAAGGATGATACGGTATGGTATTGCCACCCTTGTTTCCAGGCTGCTGCCTGAAGAGCTGGGCCCTCAGTCAGCAACCGCCGCTCTCTGGATGCCCAGCTCTGAAGGCAGCGCAGAAGTAAGGGTGGCAATACTGCAACCCTCCCCCCTCCTAAAATAACCTTGTGACCCTCCTGCAACTCCCTATTGGGTCAGGACCTCCAATTTGAGAAACACTGGTCTCCCCTGTGAAATCTGTATAGTATAGGGTAAAAACACACAAAAGACCAGATTTCACGTGGGCGGGGAGGGCGACCAGATTTCAGAGTCTGTGACATGTTTTTCATGGCCATGAATTGAGTAGGGCCCGACCTATAACTCTAAGGCACTGTTGTGTAATTTTTTTCTCATGCAAACAGCTTGGATCGTTTTACCGTTAAAAAATTAGGTGCTGACCCTAGAGGAAACTTCATCTCTGGGTGTGGGACTGTACACTCAGAGGCTTATCCCTCTACTGAGCTAAAATATTTGGCACGCTTCTTTTTTCATGCATTGGTGAAGAATTATTTCTTCAATATCCATTCTGTCAGGCCCGTGAAGACCAAAAGACAAAGTTTGTCAGTTTCCGAGCTTTATTCGAAATATGAAAAAGCACTAGATCAAATTTCACTTGCTGCAGAGAACCCTACAATTAGAGCTGAACCAATGTAGGACTGACAGGAAATTTCCACTCTTCAGAATTTTGACCTTAGTCAAGAACTACAAGTATTATGGATGGAAAGTGCCCTTTCTCTCCACCCTAATACACTTTGTTTTCACTTAGCCATTTATTGTACAAGGCTAAGAGTCTTACCCTTTTTATATTCTGAAGTTACATTTGTCATTTCCTGAAACTATAACCAGTCATTCTCAGACATAACCCAAAATCCTTTCCATAGCACTTGAGAGAAAGTGTCATATTGGGCAGGATTTTATGTCCTTTAGTGGCAATTAGCATTAGGTGGAGCACGTGGCTTGTGGGGGGAGGCTGAGGGAACCGGGCTTGTTTGGTTTGCAGAGGAGAAGAGTGAGGGGGGATTTGGTGGCAGCCTTCGGCTACCTGAGGGAGGGGGTTCCTGGGAGGATGGAGCTGGGCTGTTCTCAGTGGTGGTGGAGCGGCGGTCTCGGGTTGCAGTGGGGGATGTCTGGGTTGGATGTTGGGAGGAACTGTTTCACTGGGAGGGTGGTGGAGCAGTGGAGTGGGTTGCCTGCAGAGGTGGTGGGGTCTCCATCCTTGGAGATTTTTGGTGCCCGGTTTGACGAAGCCCTGGCTGGGATGATTTAGTTGGGGTTGGTCCTGATTTGCACAGGGGGTTTGATTAGATGACATCCCAAGGTCTCTTCCAACCCCTAATCTTCTATGATTCTTCAAGGAACTTGGCAAATCTACTTCAATATAATTGAAACAAGGAATAAGAGCTGGTTCATGATCCACCATCCCTATAGACTACTTTTGGTAATTCCCTTGGGAACACACTTTATGAATAGTTTTTATAAGTAACACCATAGTATTCTCCTGCAAAGAGTGTAATAAACATATGAATGCTTGTTTGTTATTGTAGCTGTGTTGGTCCCAGGATATTACAGGGACAAGGTAGCTTGAAAACTTCTCTTTCACCAAGGGTACATCTACACTACAGGGAAGAGTCTATTTACGATACGCAAATTCAGCTACGTGAATAGCGTAGCTGAATTCGACGTATCGCAGCCGACTTACCCCACTGTGAGGATGGCGGCAAAATCGACTTCTGCGGCTTTCTGTCGACGGCGTTTACTCCCACCTCCGCTGGTGGAGTAAGAGCGCCGATTCGGGGATCGATTGTCACGTCCCGATGGGACGCGATAAATCGATCCCCAAGAGGTCGATTTCTACCTGCCGATTCAGGCGGGTAGTGTAGACCTAGCCCAACGGAAGTTGGGCCAAGATATTAGCTCACCTACCTTGACTCTCTAATGTGAATGTCTTATGTTCTGGTCCATTCAGGAAGCTCTTTTTGATGAAACATTTATATGGAGAGTTCAGACTGGAAAGGGAAATGGGTGCTGGCAGTGGGATCAGTGGAGAGCACGGTTAGGAAAAACAGCATTGTGAGTAAGGCACAGAGAGGATTAAAATTGGAAATGAAAAAGATAAGTGGTATTCTTCAAGTTCCTGAATAAATCAAGTTCTGCTTACTTGAGAAGCCAGAATGAGATGCCACCATCGTTATTCATTATTGGCACTGATCCCCTCATATTGTAAGTATGAGCACACTTGATCTACTTGGTTCCAGTCTGAACTGCCCTTCAGTGCAAAAATGCACCCAAGCCTTTTGCTAGGCTCTTTGGGCTTGGCTTAGCTCCCTTCATTGGAGAAAAAAAAAGTGGGGATAACTTGTGAATTCACCACCCACTTGTGGTGCCAATGAGAGGTCACTCACAATACATTATGCAAACCTTTGTGACATGATCATCCCTTTCCTTTCTTACATGTCCTCATCAGCAGTAAGATAGTTAACAATGCTGACATTTATATTATCATTTTTGGGCTCTGAGTAAACATCTAATGGAAATGAAGTGGGGCAGTTCACACTTCTCAGAGCTTTTGTTTCAGGAGGTTTGCAAACTCACATAGCACTTCATTAGTTACACTTGACTCATGTAATCATTCTGAATGTGTTCTCCGACCATAAGAGCCGTACATGTCCCCCTGTCTCCCAACTCAAACCTTGAGTTCTGGACTGGGAATCAGGAGATCTACGTTCAATTCCCAGCTCACCACAGACTTGCTGAGTGATGCTAGCCAAATCCCTCATCTCCATGTGCCTCAGCATCCCCATTTGTCAAATGGGAATAATAATGGTTCCCTACATCAGAGGAGTGTTAGAAGGCTATACTCCCTGGACATTTATATGGATGCTGAGAATCGCCATTTACTTTAGTAAAGCTTATTAAAAAATGTGGGAAGGATACAATCCTTTATGCTTCAGGATATAACCCACCTCCATTTTATAGGGCTTAGAAACTTTCAGTAGGAAGAGGTTATGACATAACTCAGGGGTAGGCAAACTACAGCCCATGGGCCACATCTGGCCCACCAGCTGCTTTAATCCCACCCTCGAGCTTCCACTGGGGAGCAGGGTGTGGGGCTTGCCCCGCTCCTGTGCTCTAGCCGGGGAGTGGGGTGTGCGTGCCACAGCTCCGCACTGCTCCCGGAAGCAGTGGCATGTCCCCGCTCCAGCTCCTTTGTTTAGTGGCAGCCAGGGGGCTCTACACGCTGCCCCAACCCCAAGGGCAGCCTGCGGACAGAGCAGTGCGCAGAGCTGCCTGGCTGCACCTCTGCGTAGGACCTGGAGGGAGGACAAGCTGCTGCTTTCAGGAGCTGCTTGAGGTAAGTGCCTTCTGGAGCCTGCACCCTGAGCCCCTCCTGCGCCCCAACCCACTGCCCCCGCCCTGATTCCCCTCCTGCCCTCCAAACCCCTTGGTCCCAGCCTGGAGTACCCTCCTACACCCCAAATCCCTCATCCCCAGCCCCACCCCAGAGCCATCACTTCCAGATGTAGCCCCCCCCGCCCTCCCACCTGGAGTCTCCTCCTGCATCCTGAACTCCTCATTTCTGGCCCCACCCCAGAGCCTGCACCCCCAGCCACAGCCCTCATCCCCTTCTGCATCCTAACCCCAATTTTGTGAGCATTCATGGCCTGCCATGTAATTTCCATTCCCAGATGTGTCTCTCAGGCCAAAAAGTTTGCCCACCCCTCTCATAACTGCTTATTTCCTGCACCCTTCGCTGAAGTATCTGGTATTGTAGAGTTGCCAATTTTGGTTGGCTGTATTCCTGGAGATTTCATCACATGACATAATCTATAATTAAAGATTAATCTTAAATCCAGGAGACTCCAGGCCAATCCTGGAGGGTTGGCAACCCCAGGACCAGCTGCCCGGATCTTGGAGCTGGTGTGTCAGCTCCGGCACCCAGGCACCCGGCGGGCAAAGGGGGGCTGGCAAGGGAGGGAGACGGGGGGGCTCAGCTTTGAGGCTTGTGCCTGGGCCGCTGCACCCGGGGCCGGGAGCACAGCCTGGAGGCTGCTCCAGCCCTGCAGCCCGCGGGGTAGCACGGTGGGTCTGGGCGGGAGCAGCGTGGAGCGGGCAGGGGCCGGTTGGGCGGCGTGGGCCGAATCCCTGCTGCTGCCAGGGAGCCCTGCACCTCTGCAGATGACACTAAACTAGGAGGTGTGGTAGATACACTAGAGGGTAGGGATCGGATACAGAGGGACCTAGACAAATTAGAGGATTGGGCCGAAAAAAACCTGATGAGGTTCAACAAGGACAAGTGCAGAGTCCTGCACTTAGGACGGAAGAATCCCATGCACTGCTACAGACTAGGGACCGAATGGCTAGGTAGCAGTTCTGCAGAAAAGGACCTAGGGGTCACAGTGGACGAGAAGCTGGATATGAGTCAACAGTGTGCTCTTGTTGCCAAGAAGGCTAACGGCATTTTGGGCTGTATAAGTAGGGGCATTGCCAGCAGATCGAGGAACGTGATCGTTCCCCTTTATTCGACATTGGTGAGGCCTCATCTGGAATACTGTGTCCAGTTTTGGGCCCCACACTACAAGAAGGATGTGGAGAAATTGGAAAGAGTCCAGCGGAGGGCAACAAAAATGATTAGGGGTCTGGAGCACATGACTTATGAGGAGAGGCTGAGGGAACTGGGATTGTTTAGTCTCCAGAAGAGAAGAATGAGGGGGGATTTGATAGCAGCCTTCAACTACCTGAAGGGGGGTTCCAAAGAGGATGGAGCTCGGCTGTTCTCAGTGGTGGCAGATGATAGAACAAGGAGCAATAGTCTCAAGTTGCAGTGGGGGAGGTCCAGGTTGGATATCAGGAAAAACTATTTCACTAGGAGGGTGGTGAAACACTGGAATGGGTTACCTAGGGAGGTGGTGAAATCTCCTTCCTTGGAGGAGGTTTTTAAGGCCCGGCTTGACGGAGCCCTGGCTGGGATGATTTAGCTGGGAATTGGCCCTGCTTTGAGGACACGCGCCGCATGTGGCCGGGGCGGCGAGAGGTGTGTCCCGCTGGGAAGGAGCCGCAGCTGCGAGTGGCCGGGAGAGGTGCGGGGCTCCCTGGCTGCAGGGGGGATTTGGCGCCTGCCGCCCACCCGGCTACTGCCCGCTCCGCGCTGCCCCTGCCCGGATCCACCGCGTGCCGCATATGCCCATGGCGAGCCGGGGGGCGGGAGGCTCCGCGGGGAGGGCAGCGCGAGGGGCTGAGGCCTGCTAATGCCCCCAGCCCCTTTTAAACGCCTTTTTTTTTTTTGCTCCCCCCCTTTTTTCCCCCTCCCCCCCATCCCGATATTTTGGACTGCTGATCTGGTCACCCTAACTGTGCCCACCCGCCCGAGTCCGCCCAAAGGGAGCAGGGCCGGAGGGGGCGCGCACACGGCGGCTCCCCAGGACCCCCGACCCCAGCCGGGCTGACAGGGAGACGCCCAGGGCTGAGGCTGCAGCGTCCCGGGACGGGCTCAGGCGGGACCCGTAGCACAGTCCCCCGCCCCAGGCGCTCTCAGGCTGCGTCGCGGGGGGCGGCGGGGAGCAGCTGCCCCGCCCCGCGTTCCATGGTGCGAGCTCGGAGCGGCTCTTCCGCTTCCGGGGCAGGCGGCGGCGGGTCGGCGCGATGGTGCTGCTGGAGAGCGAGCAGGTGCGGGCCAGGCTCCGCGGCGCTGTCCCCGGCCCATCCCGCTCCATGGGCCCCAGGCCGGCGGGGGCTGCCGGGCGCCCCTTCGGCCTCTGTCCGGAGCGGAGCCGCTCCCGTGCGGCATGTACGGGTCCCCGCGGGGCCGGGCCGCTCAGTGGGCGCCTGGACACACTCCTCGGGGCAAGGTGTCCCCTGCCCTGCCCATAAACCCCAGGGGCCGGCAAGGCTCCGGGCCTCGCCTAAGAGACCGGGGCTTCGGCTGGTCAGTCTGCTTGCAGGCAGCGGTTGCTTGAAAGGGGCCTTGGCCAGCTGAAGAACAGTAGCGCTGCGGCGGACCGGCTCTTAGTGTCCCTTTCACCAGCTGCGGGGTTGGTTCCCCCTGGCATTGCGCTCAGCAGGGACAGACACCGAGGGGTCGGCCTGACTTTCAGGTTCTCTCATGCCAGCAAATTGCTGTTCTGCTTGATTTGCAAACGCTCAAGAAAGTGTCTAAATCAAGCTGGAGTGTCTTCCTCTGATTTTAAAAATATAAACTTATAGAAGAACATAGTAATGATAATACGGATGCTACTAACGTCTAGATTTTACAAAACATTGTTGATAAAAACAGTGTTCCCATCTAAGCTACTTTAAATAGCTTAGTTCCCTCTGTCTTTTGGGTGAAGGAAGTTATATAAATACTTTCTTCATACAACACCTGCACTGGTTTAATCCTTGCAAATTCTGTGTATAAGTTGCTGGGAAGCATTGTGTTGTAAGAATGCTACTTTAATGAGACATCTGCCGTTAATTACATTGAGAATGGCAATATTTGCTACCTAGCAGAAAACTTCCATGTCTATTGCCCTCCTCCCCCAGTGGTCTTAACCAGAGATGGGTCTCTTCTTTCATTTACAGTTCTTGACAGAACTAACAAGGCTTTTTCAAAAATGCAGAACCTCAGGGAGTGTTTACATAACACTGAAAAAATGTAAGTATCAGTGCCTTTATATTGGATTAAAGGAACACTGTTCGTTTATATCAAAGTTCTCCTGTTCCTAATACCGTTATCATTAAATAAGAGTTTAAAAAATCCAGGTGAAGCGATTTATGCTCTTTGTGTACTTTTTCCATTTCTCTCAGTTTAGGCAAAGAAAAGTCAAGTTGTTTCACTTTCAAATTGTTAGTGATGCACTGTTTGAAATTTAAACATTGCAATGAAATGTTGAACAGCTCTCATTGGAACTTTTTAAAAGATATTATGGACATTTTATTTCTCAGATTTATAAATGCTGTAGAGAGGAGGTGAACTGGGCCAGCAAAATAGCTCACTATCCCTTCCTGAGGGGAGGCATATGCTGCATAGCTTCAGGGTATAACCTGTGCAGAAAAATCTTTGATATGGTGTCTTGAATTCCAAATTGCTTTACAAGCTAGTGGTATATAGGTTGTTGTTGGTGGTGGTGGTTGGCATCCTCTTGATGCACTGAGAGTTTGGAAAAATTTATCTGTTTTAATAAAATCTGGATAAACAGATTATGACATGCCTTTGGTTTTCAACACAGATGATGGTCGAACAAAACCCATTCCACGTAAGGGCCACGTGGAAGGTTTTGAGCCAGCGGACAATAAATGTCTTCTGAGAGCAACGGATGGGAAGAAGAAGATTAGCACAGTGGTAAGTAGCAAATCTGGGTCAGAGAGAGCATGCAAACTAGTTTGTTCCTGAAATAATTGCCTGCATCATTCAGGCTGAAGGCCAACTTTAGCTCATGTAGCATTGTCTGGAATTTTTACATGTGGTGAATAAACCATCAGTGTCAGGTCTGAGAGCAGTCACAGCTTGGGCATATGAAGATAGCATGGGCATTTGGATGCTGGAGATACGGGGCTCAGTGTTCCCGAGAGAGTTTGAATATGCTGTGGGAGAACTTGAATGAATGTCACAAATGAATGAAAAGGAATCTGAAGAGACTACATTATGTTGAAAAACTAGCCAGGATAATTTAGTCTGTAATCTAGACAGAAGTGGAAGGCACTGGAATAAGCAGATGTAATTGGCTTGGGACTTTACATTGAGGATTGTTCACTGTTTGAAAGTTTGTAGATTTGGAGAGGAAATGCTACCCTTTTACTAAGAGGTGACTTACATTGGTGATGGTAGGAGAGGGAATAGTCCTCCAAAAAACTAGATCTGTTACCAAGAGTACTTTCCTGTTACCCCTCCACATGTGGTCTCTGAACCTATTTTGATGTCAACTCTTCATGAGATTGAATGTGGTCACTTGATCAGACATAAGTGCTGCTAGGTGGGACCTAGTGTTTAACTGACAGGAAAATGTCTATTGAAATTTTTAGTCCTAGGATAAAATGTTTCCAGTATTTTATGCTTAACACCTGAATTTGCTTTTCACAGGTAAGCTCAAAGGAAGTAAATAAATTCCAGATGGTAAGTTTCCTATGTTCTCTCTCTTCTTCTCTTTTTGTTTTCTGTATTGTAAGGAGGAATATTCAATAATTTAAGATAAGCCATGGAAAGCTACAAATCATTCTCCCATCCCTAAATGGATGGGTTGGTTAAATATTTAAAATTATAGGACAGATGCTTTCATATCTTGATATGTATATGGTCTCTCCATTTGCATGAAATTCTCCAAAGCATCTTATTTAACTCTTGTATCATTGTGGGGAAGAAAAGGGTGGTTTCCTGATGAGTTTGAACATTCTGTAAAAAGGAGCTATGTGGAAATATAGGTTATCTAAAATGGAGATTTTAGATAATTTTTATTTTTGACTCCAGTGCACTGCCTCTGAGTATTTGGTCTATCTTAAAGATGCTTATTTCATGATTGCAGGCCTATTCCAACCTGTTGAGAGCTAACATGGATGGCCTGAAGAAGAAAGACAAGAAAAGCAAAAATAAGAAAAGTAAAGCAACCCAGTGATGGAACAGAATGTCTTTCCATCACTGCAAGACTTGCATTCTAGCCTTCAAAGTCCATTTTTTCCTAAGTCAACACTTTCTTTTGGCAGTAGAATACTGAGATGTGAATAGTACCTTCGCTTAAATAAAATGAAAATAAAAGGTGGTTTCTGTAGATTATTTGGCAGGAACATTCACAGGATTAGACTGAAACCTCTTCACTCTCAGCTGCTGTGTTTTGTTACACAGGATAGTCAGTGTAAACTGTTTTGGGGGATGCAGTGGGTGGTCACAAGGGCAAAGTAAGAATAGATCTTTAGTGAATGAAAGCCTAATTCTGTAGATAAGCTTCATGTAAACTAAGTAAGGAAGTTGAGAATTAGTGGGAATATTGACTTTTTTTCTATTTTAGCTTCTAGAAGTTGTTGGAGGTTAAGAGGTCATGACCAAAAAAAGCAAGTCCTACAGCTTCACGTTATAAGTGCAATGACTGTTTTAGTAAAAGTCTCATTATTGGGTGATTCTTAGTTTGAATGGTTATATTGCTACCACTCTGAAAACTGTAAATATAGTATTATTTGCTTGTTCCTATTAAACAATCAGAAATGCATTTGGTTGAAATGACTACTGTAATTGTATTGGTCTTTAGTGAACGATTAGTCTGATCATATACTAGTCCATGTTTACAGTGGGGATCCAAGCCAGTCACACAGGTCTTGTACTACTTACAAGTAGTGATATAGGCATTAGAACCCCTCCTCCTGCACAAACATAGTGACCTTTTGTACTTGTATAAATAAGTATGGAATTTTCTTGTAGCATTCTGAGCTGTCTATAATTTCTGTTCTAAAAAACTAGTGGCCCCTCCCCTGGAGTAAGTGGAAGGTAATTCCTCTGGTCACTCTTTGCTGAAGGTAAAGTTTGATAGCTAGCCTTAGTATGACCCTCCTACATGCTGCTATGTAATAAAGGGCCAGAGAGACTGCAGCACTGGAAAGTTCACTTGAGTACAGGACTAAGATGGCATACCATACCGTAAGCAGCTTAAATAAAGGCACTGTATACCTGTGTAGTCAAACCAAATGCTGTACTTGTGCTAGGGTCAATGAAACTCTCAGAATGGGGAAAGCTGCTGGACTTTTGAGTGGCAGAAACCCCTGCCCTTCCCTCCCCCCCAAACAAAAGACAGAGTTAAGCAATCCTGTAAATAAAGTTGTACCCTTAATTATAAGGGGGACTGGGATGAAGGTCTATATTATCATGCCACTTAGGAGCCCCAGTTGTGGACCAGGATCAAGGTCTGGTAGGCACAATGCAAACTAAGAATACAGTCCCTACCCCAAAGAGTTTAGGATTGCCTAAACCTTTCCATCCTAAGATCCTGTTCTCACTTAACTTTGCTAACCTTTTGGGCTTGAATTTTCCATGTTGGGGTTTTGCTTGGGCTGTTGTGGTTTTTTTTTTGGTGGGGAAAGTTACAGCTAACACAGTTTAGCTGTTTCTGAAACTGTGGTTTAGGAAAGATTCTTAGTTTCTCAGTGGAACAGTTTTAGCACCTCTATAGTGTGGAATAAGGACTTGAAACTTTGCAGGTGGTGGGGATCAGAGAGGTGTCTGATGTTGTCCTGGAGACATTTCACCCACTCTTGATTGTGTTATAGTAGGGCTGTCAAGCGATTAATCGTGCTGTTAATAATAGAAAAGCATTTATTTAAATATTTTTGGATGTTTTCTACATTTTCAACTATATTTATTTCACTTACAACACAGAATACAAAGTGTATGGTGCTCATTTTATATTTGTTTTTGATTACAAATATTTGCACTGTAAAAAAATAGTATTTTTCAATTCACCTAATAGAAGTACTGTAGTGCAATCTCTATCATGAAAGTTAACTGACAAATGTAGAATTGGGACCAAAAAAAACCAACCGCATTCAAAAATGTAAAACTTCAGAGCCTACAGGTCCACCCTGTCCTACTTCTTGTTCAGCCAATCACTAAGACAAACAGGTTTGTTTACATTTGCAGGAGATAATGCTGCCCACTTCTTGTTTACAATGTCACCTGAAAGTGAGACCAGACATTCACATGGCACAGTTGTAGCTGGCGTTACAAGATATTTATGTGCCAGGTGCGCTAAAGATTCATATGTCCCATCATTCCAGAGGACATGCGTCCATGCTGATGATGGGTTCTGCTGGATAACAATCCAAAGCAGTGCAGACTAATGCATGTTCATTTTCATCATCTGAGTCAGATGCCATCAGCAGAAGGTTGGTTTTCTTTTTTGGTGGTTTGGGTTCTGTAGTTTCTGCATTGGAATGTTGCTCTTTTAAGACTTCTGAAAGCATGCTCCACGCCTTGTCATCCTCAAATTTTCAAAGGTACTTCAAATTCTTAAAGCTTGGGTCGAGTGCTGTAGCTATCTTTTTAGAAATGTCACATTGGTACCTTCTTTGCATTTGGTCAAATCTACAGTGAAAGCATTCTTAAAATGATCAACGTGTGTTGAGTCATCATCAGACAGTTATAACATGAAATATATGGCAGAATGAGGGTAAAATAGAGCAGGAGACATACAATTTTCCCCCCAAGGAGTTCAGTTACAAATTTAATTAATGCATTATTTTTTTTTTTCAAGCATCATCAGCATGGCAGCATGTCCTCTGGAATTGTGACTGAAGCATGAAGGGGCATACAAATGTTTAGTATCACTGGCATGTAAATACCTTGCAATGGTGGCTACAAAAGTGCCATGCGAACACCTTGTCTCACATTCAGGTGATGTAAATAAGAAACGGGCAGCATTATTTCCTGTAAATGTAAACAGACTTGTTTGTCTTAGCGACTGGCTGAACAAGAAGTTAGACTGAGTGGACTTGTAGGCTCAAGTCTTACATTGTTTTATTTTTGAATGCAGTTTTTTTTGTTCCCAATTCTACATTTGTAAGTTCAACTTTCATGATAGAGATTGTACTACAGCACTTGTATTAGGTGAATTGAAAAATACTATTGTTTAGTGCAAATATATATAGAATACAAGGTGTACAGTGCTCACTTTCAATTTGTGTTGTAATTGAAATAAATATTTGAAAATGTAGAAAAACATCCACAATATTCAACACATTTCAATTGGTATTTTATTCTTTAACAGTGCAATTAAAACTCTGATTCATTTTTTTCAGTTAATTGTCTGAGTTTACTGTGGTTATAAGCCTCTAACAATCAATATTGGACATGCTTAGAGGCATGTTAGCAAAATTCCCTAACTATGCTGCTATCTGTACTGAGTATGCTCTGAGCCAAGACTTTCCCTGAACTTGGTCCTTCCTGCAGCCAGATCGCAGAGCTGAGAGAAGAGGCTGTCACTGTGGCCATATAAAGGAAGAGCAATGAGAGCAGAGTGGAAATGGTGGGTCTGTAACTATTAGAAAACCCCCCTCTAGGTGCAGGGGGGGGGGGGAGGGAGTTAAGGTTGCTGGGGCATCTTAAGTCCACTTATACCTTTTACTTTTAAAAATCATTCCTAAAATGCACTCCCTCTCTCCCCTGGTTTTATTGCTTTTCTCTCTGTACTTAAGCTGTTGGGACACAATGGTATTTATTTTCAAAGCAAACCTGTCCTCCGTTCCAAAAAGCTCTGTTTTATATTAGTTCTGTAAAATTCATTCCTACTGATTCTTGCTCCTCCACCATCTGCAGCTGGCTTACACAGGCAGTGAATGTTATATAAGGGGCTTGTAAGACCCCTTATTTTAAGATCACAGTTGAGTAAGAACATTCATGGGGGTTTTATCCCATCTACTGATGATTAATGCCAGACATATTTGAAAAACACTGGCTACCTACTTAAAATGGCTTTTTTTAAAAGAAATTTAGTTATAGTACTATTCAGGAGGCTGCAGCATTAACTGATGTAGTAAGGCAGCTGCAAGTTAGAGACATTCTGGAACAACTCTGCAATTCTTTTGCTGAGTCAGTTTCACTTTCCCATCCATTTTCCTTACTTAACACTGATTATTGTGCAAGCAAATACTATTACAAGGAAAGTTTTAGAAGTGTAAAGTACAGTGTCTTTCAGTAATGTGACTGTGCATTAAGAAACATGACCATTTAACATTTATTTTGAACTTTTTTATGACACTTTTAATACGTTTTACATATAAAAATGCAAAGTATGAAGCTGGCCACTACACACTAAAAAAATAAAGGCGGTAATTGCCTGAGTCTCTCTATCTCACAGCTTACTGAAATTTCATGAAGTACATATTCCTATATCAGAAAAGTCATAATGAATGTGCAACAATTATTTCACATTATTTGATTAATGGTTTTGGTTCCAGATTATGTATCTTTTGGTAGAGACACATGCTATTTAAGCATCCCACCAAATAGTGGGATGCTTTAGTTCAGAATTTAGAACTAAAACAGAATTTTGTAGTAGTCGTCTCGATAAGAGTACAGGATAAGCACAGGAATTCTGTAGAGGAAAAAGGACAGTGTTAGAATTTACCTTCAAGAGAATAGAGTAAGTCAGTGATCATTCTAAACCCTCCAAAAATAGTAATTTCTAGGGACAGGAGAATTCAGAGGCCATAATTTACTCTAAGACCCTAAGAGATTAGAGATAGGAAAGATCTTATTGTACATCATTAGTCCATCCTGCTGTAAATGCAGGATTGTTCTAAATAATTTTTCTTGTATTATGTCCACTTATTTTAAAAGGATCCAAGTAATGGTATTTCTACAATTTCCCTGAACAGACGTCACTGTCAAAGCTTTTCCTAAAATTTAGCCTAAATTTTTACTCCTAATTTCAACCTTTTCCTCATTATACCTCTTTTTGCTACCCTAAATAACAATTATCTCTACACTCAACTTTAGTATACTTAAGTTTCTTTTCTGATATGGTTCTGCCTCAAATTTATTTTTTTTCTCCTCATATAAAGTAGAGGTTGAGTGTGGCAGTGTTATCTAAACAACTAAAAAAAGTTAACAGAAGATCCTCTGGAAGTCTCCTACTAAAGGAGAGAGTGCAGTCACTGGGTTTTAGTATTCAAAGCTTTACAAGCTGTTGAGGAATATTGGAATTTGTCTGAGCTGTTAATGCATGATTAGTGTCTGTGTCATTGTCTTCTAAAGTGTTTGATATCGTCAGTACTGAAAGGCACTATTATTAGAAAACCAAATTCTAGTCTCATTGAATGGCTCACCAAAGTTAACTGAATACTGCTCTCATGTTGGAGGGGGAAGACTGGCTCTCAACAAAATGCACAGAAAGTTAAATATTAACTTTGAAATATTCAATTTTTAAGAGAATGAAATGGTCAATGAAAAGTTAAACCAGACATTTTGAGTTCTAAATTATTTTCTTCATCTACACATTTATTTTCTGCATTTATGCTGAGGGTATTTTATGTTACGTTTTACTATATATCAATGGAAAGAGTTTGTTTAAAAGGTCCTTAATCTTTTCACCTATGCCAAATACCCGCAGCTTCCACCAAAATCAGTGGGAGCCATGGATACTGAACAGTCCAGAAGTCCAAGTCTTTGTGTCAGAAGGGAAATTCTGCACAGTTGACATAAGAGAACAAAGATTCCCAGCTGTCAGAACCCACATCTGTCTAAATGGGTTACTAGTTATGCTGCCAAATGTGTAAATTACCCAGAGAGGAAAATGTGGTGATTAAATGTTGACTAACATCTCCCTGTCAAGAATTTACATGTCCCACAGCTCACTTACTTATTTATAGTTATATAAACTGTGGTGTTTAGGTTTCAGCGTGGTAGCCATGTTAGTCTGTATCAGCAAAAAGAACGAGGAGTACTTGTGGCACCTTAGAGACTAACACATTTATTTGAGCATAAGCGTTCGTGGGCTAAAGCCCCACTTCATCAGATCCACGAAAGTTTATGCTCAAATAAATGTGTTAGTCTCTAAGGTGCCACAAGTACTCCTGTTCTTTTTGTGGTGTTTAGATGAATGTTAGGTCACACCTTAAGACTATAAAAATGGGGACAAGAGGACCAGTCAGGTGTGTTCAACCTAAGATAAACAGGAGTAATTTTAGGAAATATTTATATGGAGTAAGACACTTTTCAAGAAGGTGCATTCTTTGCCTTTCTCTAGAGAAAATTTACAGCAGCCTATTTACCACAGTTCAAATGTGTGGAACAGCTCAATTGTTGCAGCACCTACAGTAGTATAACAAATATATTTACCTCTTTTCTATTTTGATATTGTAAATTTCATCACAAACTGCTTGCAGGTATCTCTGCTTTGGCAATCGTGACATCAGTTGTTTTACAGTCGTGTAAAAGGCTTGTTCATCTCCATCATACTGTAAGGAAAAAGGACGAGGAATTTTCATATATATTACATTTCACTATGAATGAAAAAAAATAGTGTCACGCAGGGGAGGGTTCACTTTTCTGAAGGTCATGCAGACAGACTAGCAATACTCTATTTCTTAACCTGCCAAAGAACTAGCTTCTTGAAGCAAAATGCACAAAACTGCATGTACAAGTTGACTCTGTTATAGCAGAGATCTTTGTAAGGAGGCTGCTGGTGATCAGCTTCTCCCCTCCTACAGTACAACAGCAGCATCATGCTGTGAAGGCTGGAGTCGCCCACTTTTCCTCTACAGAGTTATCACCATTGTAGAAACACTTGATTCTCCTGTCCCACCCCTGTTCTTTCACATGTACATGCACCAGATCATTCTTTGGTCCCCTCTGCTACAGGATGGGCTTTTTCCCTGAACGGATATAAAAGCCACCCCTTTCGCTCCCACTGCTTCAGAGTCTCCTGACGTGTAGGGGAAGTTCACAGTACCATAATACATCCTCAGCTCAACTTCTCAACAGCACTGAGAAATGGGGATAGGGTTTTTGCTTATTGACTCAATTCCTCATCTTATGCTGTTTGGGTCATCCTCCCTCACTAAGAACCGCATCACACACCTTTGCTGCGGTGTACTCCCTTGCTGCAGCAGAACAAAACTCGCATTATACACTAGCTCACAGGGTTCTGAGCAGTAACCATAAAACGAATCAGAATCATGTTAATTTCAATGGCTGCTGCCTGGGAAAGCCAGGAGCAGCCACAGCTCAAGCCAACACTGCTCTGTTCACATTCAGCAGGGTATCTTCATGAACAAAGACTAAAAACCTTTTCTTTATTTTAAATGAAAGCTGAACTTCTGCAAAAATTGTTGGCTAAGGACTCCAGCTCAAGAGGGAGAAGTTTCCTACTTGTGCATTTGGCAAATGGATTTTTCAAGGCTTGTTCTAAACCCTTTGTGTCTGTACAGAATTGCTTAACCTTTCTTAAACTCTTTAAAAAACAAACACGGGGGTGAGAATTTTACCATTAACTTCAATAAGGACAGGATTTCACCCCATTAACTTTAAACCTTTTAAAACCTACTGTTTAATCCAAATTACATATACACAACTCATTGCTTACCTCTAGTGACAAGAAGTGTATTAGAGTTTCTTTTGACAGATCTACCTGCAAAAATATCAGGGCAAAGAGGTCAATGTCAAGGAATCAAATGTTATATAGTTTAACAAGTAAAAGTAACTTATTTTTCCAGTTCTATTCCTGTCATCATTCTGGTCACGTGAAGATCTCAGTTCTCAAAAAAGGGGTCAAAATTTAATCTCTAATTTATAAAGAAGTTTTGCAAACACATTTGGACTGCATGAGAATTTTAGGCATTTCCAAAGACAATTTATGTTTGGCAGAGCTCATCTGTGTACATGGAAAGTCTTCCCTTAATTTCAAAAAAGGTAAACATGCTTATTCCTAAAGGGCACATAGGAAGGATGCACTATTTTTAACCTCTTCAGAAAGCGTTGAGAGGGAACCCAGAAAGTAACATTTAAATGTGCTTTATAGTGATAAGATGCAGCAACAAATTAATATTAAATCCACCACCACACAGGAGTTAGAGGTGCAAATAGTTAAAATGTAAACATTTTACTATATGCAACAGTCTGAATTCATACAGCAGGAAGCTTTCTCAATATACTAGCTAAACATTGTGTGGGTTTTATTTTACAACAGATTTCTAAATTTGGTTACAATTGCCAATTCTAAAATTTGAGATTACAGCTGGTGACAGCTACCTTGCTAGCAATTAAAATTAAAGACTCTAATGACCAAGCATTTGCCATTTCATTTAAGCTGTAGCAAACAGACTTACGGCTAAAATTTCAATCTCACTTGTTTTCTGTTGCAGATTAGTAATGAAGGTCTGGAGTCTTGTTTGTACCTGCAAATTAAAATTAATAGTGGGTAAAAGTTGCATACAAATTTCTCCTGTTACACTGAAATTGGGAACCTTTGTTTTCTATTTCAGGAAACGTAAGATTTAATTCTCAATAATTAACTTTGATATGCCAGATGGTCAATTGTTAGCTAGGAATATGTGGGCATCTTACATTAATGTCAGGAGCATGAGCACAGGGCTCATGTCCACTCACAAAGTATTTTTGCCAATTAGGAGGAGAGTGGTAGGAGAGATGATATTAGGACTATTGAGGTTAGGCAGAATTAACACCTGATTATGAATTTCCCTAGACAGAGTCAAAGTTATGCTGTTCCTGGGCACTAGTGGAGGCCACCTTTCCCAAAGATAAGAGAAGACACCACTTTAATCAGAAATTGGCAGTAGAATCACAGAAGGCAGTCCTGGAATACACTGTAGCTCCTCTGCAGTTCAGAGAAGATAGCTGAATTTTGGACAGTAGGATATTGAACTGCTGGTGCATTCAGTCCCATTACATTACATTACTGCCTCCTTTCTGAAGCAGGATGAGAATCCAGCAGTCTATAAAAATGGTTGCATTCTTGCATTAAAAAATGGGTTTTGCTGATATGGAAGGAAAATTATATCCCATCATACAATCCAAGTATTTTGGAAGCCAGTAAATCCTGAATTTTCTATCCACTTTGGATTGGAGCCTGTTCTTTTTTTTCTTACGTTTGGTACATTGTTAGCATCCAAGTAAGGAAAACTCCATCTCTCTTTCATACAGTGGTCTAACATTATACCACTAAACATTTTGTTTTTGGCAAAGCGGGGCACTGTTAGTATGCATCATGTTGGAAAACTTTTGCTTGCACCTCCTAGCTTGAGAGGCCATAATGAAACATTAAATTATAGAGGGCAAACGTTTGAGTCTACTGCATACATACTAAATACAAAATCTATGTTTAATTTGTAACCTTAACATTTTCTTAAGCACTCAAAAGTCAGGAAATGCCAGAATTAAGGTTCCCCATAGAATCTTCACTGAGTTCTCTTGTACACATGCATTATGACAGAAAATATCATATTGCCTCTATATAAATCCATAGTACGCCCACACCTTGAATACTGCATGCAGATGTGGTCGCCCCATCTCAAAAAAGATATATTGGAATTGGAAAAGGTTCAGAAAAGGGCAACAAAAATGATTAGAGGTATAGAACGGCTTCCGTATGAGGAGAGATTAATAAGACTGGGACTTTTCTGCTTGGAAAAGAGGCAGCTAAGGAGGGATATGATAGAAGTCTATAAAATCATGAGTGGTATAAAGAAAGAAAATAAAGAAGTATTATTTACTCCTTCTCATAATACAAGAACAAGGGGCCAACCAAATTAAATTAATAGGTAGCAGGTTTAAAACAAACACAAGAAAGAATTTTTTCACACAATGCACCGTCAACTTGTGGAACTCCTTGCCAGAAGGTGTTGTGAAGGCCAATACTATAACGGGATTCAAAAGGGAGCTAGATAGATTCATGGAAGATAGGTCCATCAATGGCTATTAGCCAGGATGGACAGGAATGGTGTCCCTAGCCTCTGTTTGCCAGAAGCTGGGATTGGGTGACACAGCATGGATCACTTGATAACCTGTTTGTTCATTCCCTTTGGGGCACCTTCCATTGGCCACTGTCAGAGGACAGGATACTGGGCTTGATGGACCTTTGGTCTGACCCAGTATGGCCGTTCTTATGATAGCCTTGCTCCCAATCATGTGGGAAGTCTGTGTTAGAGCCAAGAACTAGTCTCCTTGGGTCCCATTTCAATGCTTTACACCCATGAAAAAAAATCCATTTTCCTCCTCTTGTAACCCTTTGCCCCATTCACTGTCCATTCTGCAGACTAAATGAGGCCCAGATCCTGCAGGACAAACAGCCTGTGATCATGATATTACAGCTACGTGCAGGCCGGAAAAAAAATTCAAACCAAAACGGGAAGAAAAAAAAACAAAAAAACCTACATATACCTGAGTTTCATAACGCCGTCTGACACTAGCAGGCAATTTTTCAGGAGCTATAACACTCACATTTGGCACTACAGAAGTTCCATGTGGTTCAAATAAACCTAAAATGCAAACAGTTTGAGAATATTCTTTCTTCACATAAACAAGCATGTTATATCCTGTTTTAAACAAAACTAACCCCCACTAATCTTAATGGGTCAAGACTACTCTGATGGGTGCTATTGAAGCAATTATGCAATTTTTGTGGCTACAACTTAAAGTGACTCATCCTGCAAAATCTTCTGATTCTTAAACCAACAGAAAAAACAGGATGGAACTTGGTTGAGAGTCGTCTCCATTAGCTTTCTGCACTGTCTGCATTACAAGTCACATCACTTTGCAGCAAGATAGCCACTTCCAGCTATAGAATCAGAAATGTCTACTGTAAACAAAGTTTTAGTTTATTCAGTGTGGCAAAAAGTCCTTTGTGCCTTGTGAACATTTTAACTGGTGGGCCTAGCAAAAATGGTTGCATGTTTCCTGTAAGTTTATTATAAAATGAGTTCTGCATTTTATAGGAAAACGTAATTTAAACTTCTCAAATTTTAGACACAGCATTTGAGATTAGAAAGAAATAACTCTAGCCAGGTAAAAGTTGTAAGGAAAGACATTTGTGGTTTATTTATAGCGATTCTTGTAATGTGATTAAAATATATACTACTTTTTTGCAAAGAATGTTTACTGTACACAAAAACAGTCAATTTTAGTCTAGAATTAGTGATTATATACCTGAAGTATTAGCAAATGATCCTTTTAGATTTTGTACTGAGAGATTATCTGAAGTTTCTCTAAAAGCAAGCAAACAAAAACAGTTATAAAAATAGACACAATGTAAAAGCAGTACAGTAATGTAAGCTACTGTTAGCAAACTTTCACATACAAAGGTATTTTGTATTCTTTTCACTCCAATTAGCTGAAAAAAATGTAATGAAGATTTTCAGCATATAAATATTAGCAAATTAAATCCTGTATTTTTGATTAGTTAAGAAATGCCAACACACAATTAAACTTGTTAATTTAAAAAGAACTGTCTTCAACAATCATAGTAAACAGCAAAACTTTCCTTGCTACTTTCACTAATTGTAAATGGGAAATATTTTAGACACCAGGTTTCGCTTTCATTACCTTTCTACTCCTATATAGGATCCTGCATTTATGTCATATAAAGTTGCTTCTGTGCCATAACAGTCATGTTAACTTCAATAAATGAATGTCAAACAGGAAAAATAGTTGGACTTCATGGCCTGATCAAGCAGGAGGAGATGAGCAGCAGGCGAAAGAAAGAGCTTTTCTTGCAAATCAAATTGTTAAAAAAAATACCCACATGGACTTTTCTTCAAATGTGTCCCAGTATGGAAGTTTCCTATTACAGAGCTACATTTTGCAAAACTATTCAAGAATAATACTGAAGGCCAATCTTGTAATGATTATTGCATGTACATCCGTGACAGTATAAAAGTAAAGACCTGATTATTCAGTCCGCGCTTCTACTTTCACATGCCCATGTGCATACTTGAATGATTCTAATAAATGCAAGAATTTTACTGTAAGCTTTTTGGGGCAGGGACCTCTTTTATTCTGTGTTTGTACAGCACCTAGCACAATAAGGCCCTGGTCCACGAAAGGGGCTCATAGGTGCTACTGCGATACAATTAGTAAGTAATATCAAAGTTCAGGCAGGTATGCTCACATGTTGCAAGTCTGAACAATTTTGCTCACTTAGAAGCCCAGCTGAAAATCTGGCCCTAAATCTGTAAAGCAGTAGGAAGAATACTTCAAAATGTTTCTCTCAGTTGCCTTTGGCAAATCTCAAGACATAACAGAAGTCATACTATCACATTATTTTCCTTCTTTTTCAAAAAGGAATTTGGCAAATCTTTCTCAATGGTAATTTTAATTAAAAATCAATGTAATAGAAACCTCAACGGAAGTCTTATTTTGAAAGACTCTATTTAATCTGATTTATGAAATGACCTTTAATTTGAATACTCCTGTTCACTTTTTATGCAGCTACCTGTTACTTCTTTCATCACAGACTTTAGTCTTCAGTTTCTGGACCAGGTGTTCTACTAGCTCAGTCTCTAAAATCCTTTTCTCCGTCTGCCTTTCCTTCTCGAAGGATTTCACCTACAAAATTGTAATTTAACATTTTAATGAGTTTAATGAGATTGCTAAATCTGGTAATCTACATAAATATACTGTGGAAACAAAGAAAAGTAAGTTTGACTAGGCTCATTACCTATTAAAGATGCAATTATCAGATGGAATAAGACTGAGACTATCAGTTCATCTGATCACTGGCCAATTAAACCCTCTGACTTGGTTGATTAGATTTCTGCAACCAAATAACTAACAATAATTTCTTTTGCATTTTCACTGCTTAGGCTTTGCTGCTTGCACTTGTTAATATAGGATAATGACCTTTGGCTGGTGTCCGGGGGGAAATACTGCGTTAAACACAGGGTTCTCTCTCTCTGTTTTAAATTAAAGGATTAATTTGGAATGTGGTTGCCTTTCACTGAATTTGCAGAGAGGTAACTCTCCAGCATTTGAACCTACACATATTTGCTCAGTCTTTGTTTTATTAATTACGAAAAGACTAATTAAACTAGAGCATCGCTATGCCATTTAATATATTGACATGCTCTTTGTATTTCTGCTCTACCGTAATAAAATATCATCACTAGGTTTTAAAAGATTAAATACGTTTTTTTCATTGCATCTTTAATGCCTAGATACATCACTCTATGATCAAATAATTGTCAAGATCAGCTTGTTCTTACAGTTAGTGTAAGAGGAAGATTGATAATTGAAGTAAGTGAAAGGTATCTTACTGTTATACATTATAGCTATGTTATACAACCATGCCATATAGGGGCAAATGACTTTAACAGATCACTGTTTTTTTATGAAAATTATTAAAAGAAGTAGCAGAGATAATGGTCCAGAATCAGTGACAGCTTTGGGCACCAAAAACCTCTGTTTATGGACAGAAGAGATACAATACAGACAGTGGCAATTCAAGCTTCCTCACAGTAACGCCTTTGCACATCAACCCTGACCTGGAGAGACAAATAGAAATGGTAGTTCATAGTTCTATGTCTATTCAAACATTGTCTATTTTGCTAGCTGCCAATAAGGCTGCCAATTTTCTTGGTATTTGTTTTGTAATGTAAACAACTGCCCAACTGGAAGAGGCCAGAGATCACCAATTCATTTCATAAAGTCACCAAACAAACAGCCATTACATAGTGGTAACACTTGGTCACTACCTTTTAAAAAGAATACACAAATACATCTTAGCTGAGACTCAGTCTAAGATACCAGATTTGTATTTAAGTTACCAGATTCTTTTTTCCCCCCAGATAAAAGAGGAGGGAGACTGGGCCTGGTAAAAAACTAGGAAGATGGGTCTGCTGTGCATCCACTATCCATTCTTCAGAGTAATTTCGTACTAGTTATTAACTCTGAAACTGTACTGAGCTGAAATGCCAACTATTAAATTATAGAGCACTTTCCCCAGAAAATATTGTATTAGCTCCACAAAAACACATATTAGAGCAGATTATTCATCTGAAGTATTTACGAAAATTCTCTCCAACCCCACCTTTACCTTTACATGATTTCCTTCTTTCTCAGAGACAAGAGTCACATATGTGATCCCAGAACATTTGCAATACTCTTGCAGTTCTTCTTGGGACTAAAACAAGAAAAAGTGATAGTAGAGAAGTAGGGCAGAGTATAAAATGACAATTTAGACAATCAAAATCTCAATTAAGTTGACTGGAAATACATATATAGTGTACTTATTGACCTTCTGAGTAATGAAAAGCTTTGTACATCGGTCCAGGAAGAACAATCTCCTTGTCAATTTCTTTATTTTCATATTTCAAAGCCTATAACTCACTAAAGTGTGTTTCACCAAGAATTAGAAGTAGAAGCTGGATATTTGTCTCCTTTACATCTATTAGCAAGAATGGGCTATTCTTCCAGTGTTTGTAACTTTCATTACTAGCCCCACTCCTGCACGGAGATCTACCTGGATGGATCCCTGTCCCTGTGTGGAGCGCCACTGACTTCAACTGGGCTTTGCACAGGGTGTCCACCTGTGCAATTCTCAGCGAAGAATCAGGGCCAATGCTTCCTGTACTGACGTAAAAGTTTGTCAGCATTAGATGTCAAGGCAGAAAACTGTCCAAGGTTAAGTGCAATCAAGAGGTTGCAACTTGCCATCTGTGAACAGCCTCAAGGAGGCCAGCAAGGAAAAAACAAGTTACTTGAAGGGTATTAAACACCAGTTATACTTGCACTTCAACAGCATATAGCCAGATGCAGGGAAAAAGTGAGAAAAAGTAGGGAAATTATTGCCAATACTAAGACAATAGAATCCATAATATCTGCAAGGAAGCTAAGTGACTCAGAACTCTATGCTGTGGGGCATTCTGGATGTGCAGAGCCACAGTTCACTAAATTTGAGAGAATGGGCAATTCCACAGCATTTCCTTTGACATTCACCATTTAGCATATATATAAATAAACTGAACCAGATTGGCAAACCAGTCCAGAGGGGTGTAAGGTAGGTAAGTACTTTGCTTATCGTCCCATAATCTATCTGTGCTGGGCACCTACTGTTTCGTTTGGGCTCATTGTAAAGGAATGAGAAGTCAGTCCTTCAATACAAATAGCATTTTCAGGAATCTTGCAGCACTGAATATTCTTAATGACTAACGCTGTGGTAACACTTGTATGTTTTAGGTCAGTAATCCAACAGTACTGTCTGCAGTCCCTGGAGTACAGCTTCGTTATGCCACTGTAGTGGCCACTAGAGTGCAGAATATGCTCCTGCCTCGCAGCCATGTTAGCCGGTCCCTTCCCACTTCTAAACAATACATGAAAACTGCTCCTGCAAAAGGTGTTTTTCATTATTGCCACTACTGGCCCCATATTTAGAACCTTTCCATTTCCTCCTATGAATGACTCCCTCTGTTTCATTTTGGAGGTGGGAGGGGGGTGGGTTGGAGTATATTTTGTTTTTATATTGTTGATGTAGGTTGGTAAAATACATTTTTGGGGAAGATTTATGTCAAATACTTGTCCAGGATCTACAGAATCTTGGGTGCTTTTCAATAAAGCTGTCTCCACTACATGTCATCCCATGGAAGCAGCATAACCCAGTGAATATAGCACGGGATTTGGAATCAGGAGACTTGGTTCTTCTCTCACTGTTGACCCTGACTCAGGACATATCCACAGCTTCATGAATTCAGTAAGAGTCTTTCCACTGGCTTCAGTGGACTTTGTATCATGCCCTCAGGGAGTAACCATGGGTACTGTGATGGGTTGGATCACAGAAACCCCCCTGGGAGCTGCCAACTTATGTGCCAAAACTACCTCTACCCCTGTTTTCCCTGCCAGCTCAGGACTCCAGCACCCTGTCTTGCTGAGCCAGACATTCCCGTCTGCTCCAACACAGACTGCAGGTTTGTGGCAAGTAATCCAGACCCTGGGTCTGTGTTGGAGCAGACAGGAGTGTCTGGCTCAGCAAGACAGGGTGCTGGAGTCCTGAGCTGGCAGGGAAAACAGGGATAGAAGTAGTCTTGGCACATCGGCTGGCAGCTCCCAGGGGGGCTTCTGTGATCTAACCTGTCACAGGTACGTCACCTAATCTGTCTGTGCTGTAAAATGAAGATTATGATGCTTATACATATTGTAAAAGGTGATGAGAGCTACAGAGGAAAAATAGTATAAAAGCAAACGTAATCTTCATTGATTTAAGGATAGCTGAATTGCACCCAGCTGTTCAATATTATGATTCTATAAATGAATAACCTCTAAGAGGCTGCTTTAGCAATACCAGCCTTTATGAAACTGACATATAGCTAACAAATATGTAGACACTCTTTACCTGGGACCAGTCATACATGATATCAGCTGGAATTCCCGCAGTCCAGAGTTTTTGAATGATATTGATGGCTCTCGTCATTGACATCTGCCCAACACTCACAACCAACAGATCACAAGCGCCCATAGTAACCTGGAAGAAAAGTAGAAGTGAGAGGGGCAATGTGAGCTACCAGAGCTTGTTTTCAGGTGTAAAAATGTTGATATTCCTGGAGAACAAATATATTATTGTGCTGCTTTTCAAGCAAATTAGGCAGAGATTAGGAGATGGTTCATTATTAAGCATTTTTTTAAATTAAACTCTTCAGCAAATCTGACCCTGTTACAGAAAAAGCACTTGCAAAGCCTAAATCAGTGAGTAACCTGGCTTTACCTCCTCCCTATTTAGCAATGTTAATGTACCTTTTCACAAAGAAGGATTAAAAATATACACATTCTGCTGCTGAGTGAAATTGTTATATGATTTATGTAGAAAAGCCCATTTTATGACAAAAAGAAGGGTTAGGGATAAAAATACGAATTTTTTTTTTTTATGGGGAAGAACATGACTCTACATATGGGAAAACATATCTTTCCCCTTTCACAGATATTAATCATTGAATAAATTTCAAAAAGGAAATTTTTATGCCATTAAACAAGCCATATACTACATTTCAGTTTACCATTTTTTAAAGTATCTACATAGATAGAAGCAAAGGAAAATGCACCATATCTTGAGGCTTCTGTCTATTTTAGTATGGAATTATTTTGAGACACATCTGAACCTCTTAATATTTCTTGACTATCTATGGCTACATACAGATTACTGAAACAGGAACTGAAACTTACAGAGTCCTCCATACTGGAAACTGCAGCAGTTATTTTATCTATAGCTATACTGACTCCAACAGCAGAAGGAAGAGGTCCTATTGTTTGCGGCCCTCTGAACTGTGGAATCTGAAAAGACAAGAAACAATGCTTTTAGTAAGGTATCAAAAAAGTATATGCTTTAAAAAAAAAAAAATTAATTACACACACCAGATGATCATATCTGCCTCCAGCTGCAAGAATTTCAGGCACAGTTCTTTGTCTGCGTTTGATGTATGCTATAAACTGAAAGATGACTCCATTATGCTGTTGCACTTTGTAAACGAGTCCTAAATTTATAGACACCTAAAAAACAAAAATGAGTATTATATCCTCACTAAGACTTATACCAGTTCTAGTTACACAATTGTAAGGTATTAAAGATACACATCAGCATATCATGAAAACTTAACATGGTTTCTCTGCTTTTGAGGAGATTTAATACTGCAATTAAAATACTGATCCCTGAAGAGACAGATTCAGCCAAAAAGGCTGGAAAGAGGAAAGAATGCCTTAAATCTAAAGGATCACAAGGGGACATGAACTATTGAAGATTTGTGTATACATCCCAAATAGCAAGCCTTTAGAGAAAATGAGCTATTTCAATTGTTACCATCAGTATTTTAGAAACGTTTAAAATTTTCAAAATTTAAAATTTTCAAAGAATCCCCTAGTGCTCTCAGTGATATGTATGTAGAGAAAATTATTTTTCAACTAAAAATGCAATTGAAATAGTCCAATTACACAGATATAAGTATTCTTCAGCTGAAGGTTTCTTACCAATACAGGCCCTACTCTGAGAGTAAGGATCTAAAAACAGGCGCCACCAGTAGTGTTTATCATATATAGTACCACAATTCTATGGTTCTTTTTTCTGTTCTTCAGACTATCCATGGTCCCGGGGAAAGGTTTATGAAGACAGAGCAGTTGTACAGAGCTATAAATCAATGAATTTATAATCCGACTGCTTTACAAACCTGAAGTTTTATACCAAGCTTCTTTAAGAGACCCATGACTTCCTCCAGATCTTTCATGCCGTGTTTTACCAGCTGGGTGACACCAGTTTTTTGTTTTATCATTGTGTTTATCAATGGGCTTAAATCGTTCAACTCTCCCTTCTGCTCAATAAATCTGTACAGTTGACAAAGCTGAAAATATACACAGATACAATACCATACACATGCTTGAATAGAAGGCATATGAACAACAACATAGCTTTGGTTTGGTGTGACTAAAGGTTTACCATTTATACTTGTTTTGCAGAGTGGACTAATAATTCTGCTTAAGAATTTGGGGGAGGGAGTGGACACATGAAAATTCCTAATCAGGGCATCAAGAAGTTGGATGGTGAGAGATCTATCTCAACCCATTCTCTATATTCATGCATCTAACTCTGCTTAATATTATTTAGTATCTCACACATTTTTCTTTTGGAAATCTCAGTCTACAATATTCCATTTACCCTTTGAACATCTGCATAATCTGAAACACAAATATTAAAAAAGGGAGAAACCAAGAAAATAGTAACGCTGAAAGAGACAAGTTAGACCATTTCCAAAGAGGTATGACAGTAAAGAGATCAATAGCATTTCAGTTGCAAATGCAATGGCATCATCTCTATACGAGTGGCATATTCTTAGCTGAGGTTTTAATGGGTTTCATAGTAAATAAAGTACTGTAGATTTATAACAATTTATAGGGAAATACAAATATAATGTGTAATGTTGAACTACTTACGCTGTTTGATGACAGAGAAAGATTACAAAATTTGGCTTCCACTTCTCTTTTTGTTGACTTTTCGGTCTGAAGTACAACAAAAAAACATTATATTGTAGCATATTTTTAGAAAATTTACTTTTGAGAAAAAAGTTTACTAATTGTTTGAGACAAGAATGAATAATGCAGCTCCTTGGTTACTTCCCCCCCCCCCTTTGATGTACCCATCTTCAATCAATTACTCTCTGAAATATCACTGTAAACAATGGCAAAATGTTTACTTGCCTCTCAGTGATTCCATATCTGGTTTGGTCGCATTACATGTAAAAAGTCTATTTAAAACATAGCTTTTGCTTAAAAAAAATACAAACTATGTTAAACAGAAATATTACATGAAGTTAAAAAAACCTATGGAAGTTCTTTGTTATGATTTAAACATTCCTCTGTAGTGTTCGCAAATGAAACTGACTAGTCCGTTTTCTCTGATTAAACTGTGTGAAGTAAAAGCAAAATATAAAACAATAAAAATATATCTGAATGCAATGTTTTCAGTTTTAACAATTTAGGATGTTTTTAGTCATATAGGTAAAGAATTCCCTCCCCCCCCCAATAAATATGTGTTTTAAGATAACAGTTCACCTATAAGGAGATAGCAGAAAAGGCTTTAATACAAAATGATAATCTGGAATAATCCACCACTTTTAATATATGGTTAAAATACTCTCTGGTAAATTACCAAAGTATTATTACTCATATTTAAAGATGGCTCTATAATTAATGTGGCACTTTACAGTTATTAAACTGATCTCTGCATGAGTCATTAATATCTTACCATTGCATCATACAGAATGATGTAGACTTGATTGAGTTTCTCTTCTGGTATCCCACAGTGCAAGAGTATAGCTTTCAATAAAGCAGTGTGGTTCAAGTAAATACTATAGTTTCTTTCCTAACAGAGGAAAAAATATCTTATGTTTTATTGGCATTCCAATATGTAAAATAGCTTTTCTGTTTCATAAGACTAACTTTGAATCTCCCCATCACCTTAACTCCCTTCTGTGTACTACAGAACTGGCAGGATTTGTGCTATTTTATATTTTTAATGTCGGAATTAAGAGCCAAACTCTCACTCACCTAAAAGAAGATAGCTATTATTTCAAACAGTGCTGTAAAAATGTTCAGTAGTGTATACATTGCAAACAGACTGTTCATTGTAAATTGTACTTGAAAAAACTTTTGTCATTTACAGACTCAGTTTGCAAGTTTTATCAGAAGTCAAAACTTGGAAATATTTAGTGTGTTACAAGGTGAGAAGGTCTTTTTCTAGTCATTGTTGCCTACATATTTCCTTATTTACAATTCCCTCTCTAATGAAACAGCCTTTTATGGTTAAAAAATCAAAGACAATGAAAAATGTCTGTTAATCAAGGAGGTAAGACGAGGGAACAACCTGTAGTACTGGAAATTCTTGGATGATTTCAGAAATAGCGTAGATTGTTTCTGCAATAGGTAAAAAGCTGTTTCCACTGGAAGTGATGATGTCAAATGCACATTCTAGGAGTTCTTTGGGGTGACAGCGGTCTAACTTCCGAGGTCTGTATACACGCTCGATACAATATCTACAAAAAACACCAAAGAAAGAATCAATACAATACATTCAGTGCTGTCATTTATTCAGTCATTGTGTAGAAAGTTACATGTGCAACAGGTGAATATTAGTCCTATTTGGATGAGGCATAATTCCTCCCAGCTATTTTCTTACCTTTTCAAGTTTGATATATTATTTCTAGCTACAAATCTTGCAAAAGGAATCTGAAAACAAACAAAAAAAAAAGGTGGTTGAGACAAATATGCATAACTTCATTCTGACTTATGCTCTTAGACTAATGCTGAATTATATATACATCATGCAGTTACACCTTTATTCTCCCATCTGTAATAATGTCTCAGAAAATGTGTATTTGTCACAACTAAATGGTAGTAAGCATCTCTGGTGTATCTTTCAGGAAAACGGTGTTCACTCTGAGTGGGGGAGAACTCAGTTTTTCTGTTATGCTGATACAGGAGGTATGCATTGCAAAAGGGGGTATGCATCTAGCAAAAGGCGGACTAACCACGATTGTTTGTGTGCTGTTAATAAAACCCTATTTCCAGGAACACAGAAGGTGATTATCAGCTGCCATATTCAGTCAATGCTTCTGTACCCAACACATTTTAGGAAACCACTCATTCCAACAAAGAGATCAAACCTGTGGAGGCCCTTAGAGTATTGATAGCATTTAGTCTGATTCTTCCTTTTATTACACCAATGGTATCACACTGGTCTAAAACTGGGGTAACAGAGGCAGAATTAGACATTATAACTAGCACTATTGAAGGATGACACTAAAAAAAAGTCTTTAGCCTTTATACTTTTAAAAATTAGGGCGGTTGATTAATCACAGTTAACTCACGCAATTAACTCAAAAAAATTAATCGTGATTAAAAAAATTTATCATGATTAATCGCTCTGTTAAACAATAGAATACCAATTGAAATTTATTAAATATTTTTGGATGTTTTTCTATATTTTCAAATATATTGATTCATATTACATCATGCGGCTGGGAGCTCCCCACAGTGGCTGGGAGCTGCAGGGCCCTGCCTCAGGGTCAAGCTCCAGGGCAGGCAGCTGCAGCAGCCCCTGCAGCTCAGAGCACTAGGGCCCCCTAGCTGACAGGTCCAGCCCTGTGTCCCGGGGGCTGAAGCAGAAAAGGCCATGGAGGTCTCTGGAAATCATGGATTCTGTGACATAATCATAGCCTTATTAATAACTGTAGAGGAGTCAAAGATAGCAGAGTGCCATAGGTGAAGTAAAAGACCAGCTGTAGTCAAACAGTGCATGTTTTGTTGATCTAAGATGATTAGCAGCCTTGATGTCACATAGTAGATATGATGGTGAGAAAAATAATGCACATGGATTCTTGGAACCATCATGCAGCCATGATACACAAAGGCTAATAGGCATGG
Source organism: Trachemys scripta elegans (assembly GCF_013100865.1). Classification (NCBI taxonomy): domain Eukaryota; kingdom Metazoa; phylum Chordata; order Testudines; family Emydidae; genus Trachemys; species Trachemys scripta. The sequence continues at coordinate 58,624,402 of NC_048301.1, read as the reverse complement.
TATGCAAGACTTGGTGAAAAGTGAATACTTCCAGATGATAAACCATTCAAATAGTCTCAACAAGGAGCTGACCATTCTTGAGTAAAGTTAAGACATTATCACATGAGAGAAAGAGGACCTGTAATTGGAAGGTAGGGACTGCACACAGACAATCTTGGCCCTGGTCTACACTATGAGTTTAGGTCGAATTTAGCAGCGTTAGATCGATTTAACCCTGCACCCGTCCACACGACAAAGCCATTTTTGTCGACTTAAAGGGCTCTTAAAATCGATTTCTGTACTCCTCCCCGTCGAGGGGATTAGTGCTGAAATCAACCCTGCTGAGTCGAATTTGGGGTAGTGTGGACGCAATTCGACAGTATTGGCCTCCGGAGCTATCCCAGAGTGCTCCATTGTGACCGCTCTGGACAGCACTCTTAACTCAGATGCACTGGCCAGGTAGACAGGAAAAGCCCCACAAACTTTTTAATTTCATTTCCTGTTTGGCCAGTGTAGCAAGCTGATCAGCACAGGTGACCATGGAGTCCCAGAATCGCAAAAGAGCTCCAGCATAGACTGAACAGGAGGTACTGCATCTGATCGCTCTATGGGGAGACGAATCTGTGCTATCCAAACTCCGTTCCAAAAGATGAAATGCCGGAATATTTGAAAAAATCTCCAAGGGCATGACGGACAGAAGTTATAACAGGGACCCGCAGCAGTGCCACGTGAAACTTAAGGAGTTCAGGCAAGCCTACCAAAGAACCAGAGAGGCAAACAGCTACTCCGGGTCAGAGCCCCAGACATGCCGCTTCTATGATGAGCTGCATGCCATTCTAGGGGGTGCCCCTATAACTACCCCACCCTTGTGCTTCCCTCCTCTCCCACCCCTCCCACACTACCTTGGCAGTTATCCCCCCATTTGTGTGATGAATTAATAAAGCATGCATGAATTTGAAACAATGACTTTATTGCCTCTGCAAGTGGAGATCAAAGCGGGGAGGGCGATTGGTTTACAGGGAAGTAGAGTGAACCAAGGGGGCGGGTTTTCATCAAGGAGAAACAAACAGAATTTTCGCACTGAAGCCTGGCCAGTCATGAAACTGGTTTTCAAAGCTTCTCTGATGCACTCATGGGACGACGACGATGGCTAGCAGTCATATTGCACCGCCTGCCGTCCGCAAGGCAAGGCAAGGGGATGCTGCTGTGTAGCACTGCAGTACCGTGTCTGCCAGCAGCACCCAGGAGACATACAGTGACAGTGAGCTGAGCGGGCTCCATGTTTGCCATGGTATGTCATCTGCAGGGGTAACACAGGAAAAAAGGCGAGAAACTATTTTTTGCAGTTGCTTTCATGGAGAGAGGGAGGCCTGACAACATGTACCCAGAACCACCTGTGACAGTGTTTTTGCCCATCAGGCATTGGGAGCTCAACCCAGAATTCCAATGGGCGGTGGAGACTGTGGGAACTGTGGATAGCTAACACAGTGCAACGCTCCGAAAGTTGACGCTAGTCTCGGTACTGTGGACGCATACCACCGACTTAATGTGCTTAGTGGGGACACACACAACCGACTGTATCAAATCGATTTCTAAAAAATCGACTTCTATTAAATCGACCTAATTTCGTAGTGTAGACATACCCTTGGGGATTCCACAGAGGAGCCTGTCTTTTCTGCTGTAACCTTCCCAGGCAAGGAGAGAGATTTATCCATAATATTTCAAGCTACAGGCAAGCTAATCCTGTAATATGCTGTCATTTTAGGTTTAGTGCAGCTTCCTTTCATATCAGTTTCTGTAAAACTACCAACAAAACCTTTTGTTTAAGCTGAACTGAACTGGGTATCTGATATCTCTGGAGCTGTGGCTGAAGAAAACAATCTGTGATTTCACTGGAGACAGAGAAAGGTGAAGATAACTTTGTTGGCATACCAGTTCATCAATACATACTGCAGTCTTTCTCTGAAGCAGTACCACAGAATGTGCTTCCTGCATCTGAATGCAGTGGGTCTTTTTCCAGATGACCAGAAGAAAAGGGGTTGTTGCTCTTTTAAGGGACATGCAACTGGGGTTGCAGGGGTGGGAAGGAAGGGGAAAATTGACCTGGACAGAGCAGGGAGGAGCAGGAAGTGGTTGGACCAGATGGGTGACACTGCTCAGAGGTGGGGGTATGTATATCCTGGGCAGTTCTGGAGAAGCCCCCTCTTGCAGCAGTTGAGCTGTGGGGAGGCATCCAAGCTAAATGCTGGTGCCTCTTCATGGCAGGTGTTCACTGCAGGTACTTGTTATAGCAGGGACAGAGTTCTCTGATAAACTGGCTTTGGATTTAGGAGAAGGCATCCCCTTAAGGGATGGGGAAGGAGGGTTGGAGTTACATAAGAACGGCCGTACTGGGTCAGACCAAAGGTCCCTCTAGCCCAGTATCCTGTCTACCGACAGTGGCCAATGTCAGGTGCCCCAGAGGGAGTGAACCTAACAGGAATGATCAAGTGATCTCTCTCCTGCAATCCATCTCCACCCTCTGACAAACAGAGGCTAGGGACACAATTCCTTACCCATCCTGGCTAATAGCCATTAATGGACTTAACCTCCATGAATTTATCCAGTTCTCTTTTAAACCCTGTTATAGTCCTAGCCTTCATAACCTCCTCAGGCAAGGAGTTCCACAAGTTGACCGTGCGCTGTGTGAAGAAGAACTTCCTTTTATTTGTTTTAAACCTGCTGCCCATTAATTTCATTTGGTGGCCCCTAGTTCTTGTATTATGGGAATAAGTAAATAACTTTTCCTTATCTACTTTCTCCACATCACTCATGATTTTATATACCTCTATCATATCCCTCCTTAGTCTCCTCTTTTCCAAGCTGAAAAGTCCTAGCCTCTTTAATCTCTCCTCATATGGAACCCGTTCCAAACCCCTAATCATTTTAGTTGCCCTTCTCTGAACCTTTTCTAGTGCCAGTATATCTTTTTTTGAGATGAGGAGATCACATCTGTACGCAGTATTCAAGATGTGGGCATACCATCGATTTATACAAGGGCAATAATATATTCTCCGTCTTATTCTCTATCCCCTTTTTAATGATTCCTAACATCCTGTTTGCTTTTTTGACCGCTTCTGCACACTGCGTGGACATCTGCAGAGAACTATCCACGATGACTCCAAGATCTTTTTCCTGATTTGTTGTAGCTAAATTAGCCCCCATCATATTGTATGTATAGTTGGAATTATTTTTTCCAAAGTGCATTACTTTACATTTATCCACATTAAATTTCATTTGCCATTTTGTTGCCCAATCACTTAGTTTTGTGAGATCTTTTTGAAGTGCTTCACAGTCTGCTTTTGTCCTAACTATCTTGAGCAGTTTACTATCATCTGCAAGCAGTTTAGACATCATCCTAATGTCTGGTACAGCAGGGAGACAACCCCCCTCTTTTCCAGCCCTTTCACACTCACAGAAGGGGAGGGTAGCAGGTTCCCAGAAATGGGCTGGGACCAGGCTGAGAAGGGGATGGGCTGACAGCAGTTCCTCCAAATAGGCAGAAACAATTATACTGACATCCTTCACTGTATTCCCAGATATGTGAAGTTTGAATAAATTTGCAGCCTAATTAAACCACATCCATTGCAGGGGTGCTGGACCAATTTGTATAGTGGGAGTGCTCAGAGCCATTGAACCAAACTGTAAACCCTGTATATGATGGAAACCACTTCAAGCCTGGGGGTGCAATAGCACTCCTAGTTCTTATGATCCATTGCCTCCTGTCTTTCTCCTGCTATGGCCAGGACAATGACTATTTCTGTGAGTATATAGGAAGGTAAAATGACCAAATAGGCAATATAGGCAGTAGCCACATTAGGGCAATGGCAGTTACACACATAGTGTAGGCAGAAAGGAAGTGGGATGCTGTTATTCTCACTGGGTCACAAGTGTGAAGGAAGGGACCGTTAAAAAGTGAGTTATGAAGTCTTTTCCCTCACATGTGCATAAGTGAAAAAAAAAATCTACAACACCGTCATCCACTATATTTGTGGTGTAGCATTTTTTCTTAAATTTGTTTTTTTAAGAAGTGTTTAAGTGTGGAAAAAGTAGCAATGTTTTCATTGTATTCAGTGTACTTCCACTCTTCGTAGTTCATTTTTGTGACTGGTGTAATGCTTACACGTGGAGACAAATGCAGGCACAGTTCTGACTGGACACACTCCTTGGAGTTGTGGGTGAAATCAATTATGATGCAAAAAGTAAGGCAAACTTGCAAAGGTTACTCTTTTCCAGTGGCCATTTTTTCTATCCTCCCTATCATTTCTGGAAATGTCATCAACTCAGGGTAGAGGAGAGAGATTGGCAGTCAAGGAAAAAAAAGAGATTGACACTGTACAATCAGATGCCTGAGTGTTGAGAGAAAGAAGTAGAAGACTGTGCCTAAAACTTGATTAGTGAATCAAAGACAATAATAGAAACTACAACATTCCCCAAACCTACTAGCTTGAAGTATAAAGGGTACCACTTACCCTGAGATCATAAGGAAGCATCAACAGCATCCCACTGTGATCCATGAAATATGAAGCTTCATTATGGTCATACAGTTTCCTATTTCTAGGCATTAGCAGTGGGGTATGCAGCTTGATAGCTCCTAGGCAAAATTGGTAAAACACAATTCGAATAGAGGTCACACCTTCTCTTCAGAAGCCATTAAAAAGAAAAAAAAATCAAAACTCCAAGTGTATAAGAATCTAAAGTAATATTTGTTTAAAATCTGTTACCTTTTGAAATAGATTAATTTTGGGATCTATGAATAAACTGATAGACTTAAGTGTTACCTTTTTTATTTTTTTTCTTGGGGAGGGGGAGGAGAGGGAGAAGAAGTGTGTGAGATAATTACAGAATCCTACAGACTAACTCCATACCCTAGACAGAATTCTGAAATCATCAGTTTTACCTCCCTCTTCAACCTCCAGCTTCCACAAAGCTTACAAAAGGACAGGTAAGAGTCTCATTAAGCTTGCCAATACTATTATATTTGTCAGATATGGTTGCTGCTAAGCAAGGTGGGCTGAGGATCCTTCTTCCAAAGTACTGAAAGGCAAAGTCTAGGAATCTCACAGAGTGGCCCACATGGCAGCACAAAAGTTTGTGGTTCAGTCACCGGGCTAATGCTGTTAACACCTTTGTTTATTTTTTTAAGCCATCTTTAAAAATGGGCTATCATCAGAAAAAACAACTTTGTAAAATACCACTTTTCATTGTGTCTTTTTGAAGTCACAGCTGCTGCCCTTAATGACTAGAGTAATTTATATTATCCTTTTACTACTGGATGTCCATACAAATACATGACATCCAGTTGGATTATTTTCTAACTCACATATAATCAATGTTATTGTCAAGTTCCAATAAAGAATTTTTATTAGTTGCTATAATACATGAGTAAGAACAAACCCAGCTTGACCTTAAGATCCCTGGTTTAAGTCTGCAGGGCTAGAAGTTAGAAAATCTTTTCAACTGTAAAAGAGCAAGTTTGATCTGAAAGTCAGAGTCTGTTGCACTTTTCAGATACATTACCTGTCCTCTAATCAGACCTGTATCCTATAAACCTTATAACAATATAAATAAATCAAAACCTCCTTCCCTCTCTCCTGAAAATATTTGTTTCACCTCTAAAATTACTTTTGAGCAAAGAAGTATGTACCCATAAAAATCTGTACATGTTGATTCAGCCACAGCAAGTATAAATATTAGAGATGTTCACCAAAAACTGAATATTTTGTGAAAACCTTTAAATTTCTCCTAAGTAGTTGGTTTAAGAAAATTTTCAAAAGTATGAAATGCTTTAAATTAAATAAAGGTAGGCCACTTGATTGTTTGGATTAATGTGTTTTGGTTTCTGATTCTCATTTTCTGGTTGCCACTGATTGGTCAGTTTAGCCATATGATGAGAGCTGATCAATTTTTTTCTCATTTTGAATGTTTAAAAAATTTGATTTTTGCTTTCTGGAAATAATTTAATGGAAAATTCAACAAGTGATTGTTATAATGTGACTGAAAAGGTTTCAAAATTTTCCAACATTTGTATGGTGTCTCCATCCCCCCGGCACCCCATTTCTTTGAACTAGCCTTAGCAAGTTTTATCTATCACTGTCTTACTATGGTCTACATGTTAACCTAAAATAATATTCATATAGCATTCCCTACCCTGAAAAAGCCCTGAAGTATTGGTCATCAATACAAAATCATTTAGTATAAATTCAAAGACAAAAGATTTACATGGACTAAGATGTGAAATCCTCATCATATTCCATTTATAGTAGATTAATAATTGAGATTTCAAACCAATTTCTCTTATGGAAGCCAAAATGAAGGTCAAAGTTCTAAATATGCATCTATCATCCTGTGCAACCTTGTGATTATTTTTTTAATAGTGAAAACATTTCACCATCTCTCAAATCCATTCAACACCATTTTCTGAGTAAGGAAAAAACAAAAGGAACAATAACATCTGAACATAAACCTACCATGTCTTCTAAAAATCCGGCTGACAGTCTCACATACATGCTGTTGTATCTTGGCTGCTCGAATGGAAAAACTACCCTGAAAACAACAACCACCCCAAAATAAGGAGAACTTAAGTATATTCCAATACAGAAGACATCAACAAATGAATCAAATGACCATAGCAAACCACAATGAGCACTGTATACAACATAATGTCCTTATTCTTTCCACACATAATATTCCCATTATACACTGATTAATAGTTAAAAAGTGCAATGGAAACAAGGAAACAAAACACATTTAGAACAATCATTTTTAAGTGTTTTAGAATAAGAAGAGAATATTGACTGCAGCCATTAAAGGGGATTGTCTGACAGGGTAGAAATGGCTGTTGCCCCAAAACAAAAATATTTTACTGACACTTAGATGTGAGTATCATGACTATTACAATTGCTAAGAGTAAGAAGCAATCATATGCACACAGGTTTGTGGCCATTTGTTGCCATAGCCAAATTTAGTTTAATTCTTCACTAAGTATGTGAAATTCAAATGGGGAGCAGGATATGAATTAGATTGGAGATATCAGACCAATAGTATTAAATAATCAGTTTGTAAAGGGACACTAAGCACTGAGATAAAACATTATGAAGCACAGGTTTTGAGCTAAGTCATAACTCCAACCAAGAAAATGTAGATATTAAAAATCAATTTAAAACTAACCTTCAGCATGTCGCTGTCATAGGTGTAATCCATTGCTGGAGAGATGCGTTGTGAAAATATTTGGCCCATCATAGTCCGGTAAGCTTTCCCATCTACATTTGCTAAGGTATGATGAAGCACTTCATGAAGTTCTGATTCCTCCATCTGAGGTGGCGGGAGGCGTTCACTTTTTAACAGCTCCACAGCAGTTGGTCGTTCTGCAGGATTATGGTTCAACAACCAAGTAATAACCGATCTCTACAAATTAAACCAAAACATATTACTAATTTAACTCCTATTAAAAACATCTCATGTTATGAATATCTCAGTAAGCATCATCAGTTACATTATCATGTCAGTAAGATACTCACGTATGAGAAAGTTTTGATACTATTTGAATCTTGTGAGAAAAATTATTCTTTCCTCACTAGTTCTGAATATCTTTAACTGGGATATCAACAGAGTAAGAATACTATTATCCCTAAAAATGTATCCTCCCCCAGGCAAGACTCTTGGGATGTTGTGTAATAATTTCATAACAGACACAAAATGATGCAAAACTTCAATATAATGTAAAGTATGATACTAAATACTATTAATTTATAGAAGATATGCAGGTAAAAACATGCAATAAGGATTTATAAAATACAGATAGAAAAGCAGGAATCTTATTGGCTAATGAAGATTCTGTTTGTTGGCTATTTGGTATAACTTCAAGTATTGGGATTCTTTTAGTAAACTGCTGCGAAAAAATAAATAGGGATGGTGTCCCTAGCCTCTGTTTGCCAGAAACTGGGAATAGGCAACAGGGGTTGGATCACTTGATGATTACCTGTTCTGTTCATTCTCTCTGAAGCACCTGGCATTGGCCATTGTCAGAAGACAGGATACTGGGCTAGATGGACCTTTGGTCTGACCCAGTATGGCCGTTCTGATGTTCTTATGATGCTCTAACAAAGAGCCATATCACTGTTCAGCAGGGCAAAGCAGCCAGAAAGCTGGTGTTACTGGCTACCCAGGGACTCTCCTAATGTAAAGAAAATCTCCAGATGGTGTACAGGAGAGTATGGTATCTCTACAGCAGACCCCACTCCCGGCCCATGGAGTAAAGGCATGGTTCAGAGAAACGGGCTATAAAATAACCTAAGATAGCATTTGAATCCACTAAGCTCCAGCTGTCCCCGGCTGCCAGAGTGGGCCACTGGTGGCCATTGCCCATGGACACAACATATAGCTATCATTTCACCTTACAAACCTTTTTTTCTACAATACATCCCACTATGGTTGAAACAAAGAGTTTTCAAAGGGTTAAATTAATTGCTGTTCAGTGTAGCTTCAATTTGTCTGAGCCTAGAGTCAAAATAGTCCTTCAGAGTTTAAAAGGTACGCCAACGAACTCTGCAGTTTGTTAATCCATTATGACTGCACTCAGGAACTGTGTGTTTTAAATATATTTCAATGTCAGTTGTATTAATTGCTTTAACCTTTTGAGTTTTCTTTTTTTACTTTGTTCCAGTGTCATGTGATGACTTAGCAGAGCTTACTAATTTAAAATGAAGTGAAAAAATAATCATTAACATTTCTTAATAGAGAACACCTAATAATTAAAATGTCTATAAAATTACCTGCTTTTTATGTTTCACTTCATCAAAGTCTTTTGGAAATTCAATAGTAGACTAAAAAAGATAAATATATTTGAATTAGAATAAGGATGCAAACTTGAGCAAGCTAACCTTATTAACACATGTATATATCAGAAACAGCAAGTCTAGATATTTTTATTACTCAAAGCAAAAAAATTTAGCTAGCTGTTATAGTTAAGATTGCCAAGACAGTGTTCTATTATTATTCATGAGCATTTATATGGTGCTTTGTAACACATAATAAGAGTTTACAAGATACAACCACAGCCCCATACCCTCTGTGTGACAAGCTGCTGGGTGTGAACCAGGAAGGACTGATTGACCTCTTTATCTAAAAGCCTGAGCCTCTGATTCTTGTGCTTCCATTAACCTAGAGGCAACAGTTTACTCAAACCAAATACATAGTCCTGTCACTAGAAGGGGACAAATACCACAATGGGTTAATGTGGTTCATACAGAAAACCCCAGTTTTCTTCATGTGACAATTACGTATTTTCCTCCCTTTAGCTTACTATAAAAAAAACCTTCAAACATTTGGTTGCAATATAAAGCATACTGTTCATATTTTGAATACTTTTTTCTTCTCTGTTACTCAATGAAATATTTGATGGAGACCCTCCCCTCCAATCCTTCTCACCCCCCAACATTTATACATACTTGTCTTAGTTGGCTGAGAACAAAGATCCTTTCTGATGCAGTACTCATGGGACGGTAAGACATCTCAAAGAATATTATACCCAGACTGAAAAGGTCAACTTTCTAGGGAAGAAAAAAATCAAGTAAGTAGTAAATCTAACTGCAAGAGATATGTCTCTGATCCATGATGATAGTAACTTATCAGCAGACAAAAATGAACATATTTTCCATTCTATTCTAAGTACTTATATGGCCTCCATTACTACAGTACCTGAGTGCTTCACAATCTTTAATGTACTTTATCCTCACCATGCTCTCATGAGGTAGGTAGGAAGTACATTTTATTTTGAAAACATTTCTATTTAGAAAATATTCTGCTTATACATGGCACCAAATATTTCTTCTCTCGAACCACACTTGTATGAAAACAGGATCTTTGTTTATCTAAGAATTTATCTACTCTTGATACTTGTTCTCCATCTTAAGTCCCTAGAAGGAATCATAGAATATCAGGGTTGGAAGGAACCTCAGGAGGTCATCTAGTCCAATCCCCTGCTCAAAGCAGGACTAACACCAGCTAAATCATCCCAGCCAGGGCTTTGTCAAGCCAGGCCTTAAAAACCTAAGGATGGAGAGTCCATTACTTCCCTAGGTAACCCATTCCAGTGCTTTACCACCCTCCTAGTGAAATAGTGTTTCCTAATATCCAACCTAGAAGGAGCTGCATCTTGTCTTCCTTTGCAGGAGGACTCTTCTGTGCTCTGAGAAGGACTTAGCCCTCCCTCAAAAGAAAATGTCTGCTTTTTTTGTTCTCTTTTGATGTCACCACTGCTGCAGTCTATTTTTGCCCAATCCTATTAGCAATTATATTTTCACTTTCTCAAACTAGCGGTTTGCCTATTCCTTAGCCTCATCAGACATTCTCATAGTTTAGTCCTACTATGTGAGTGATTAAAGTAGGCAAAGGACACAGTGCAAACCCATTTTTGGACATGTAAATTTTTTCATATGAATATATCAGGTCTAAAATGGAATTATGGGAAAGATATATTTCACTGAAACCCATTTTGGTAACGAAGCATTTTCTAACTAGCATGACTAAAACTATAGACCACATCTCAAGAGGGACCAGTCATCTGCAGTTCTCATTGATTCCAGCAAAAGTTGCAGCACCTCTCAGAAAGTAGCCCTATAAAAGTTAGAGGATTTCAACAAGTATTTTGGGGCTGCTTTTAAGAGATGATTTTTCACCACAGTACATTATTAACCCTCCCCCCCAAATCTCCCTTTTTTGGGGGAATATTGATAGTCTATCCTAATTCTCGAGGATTTTCCTTAATGAAAATATATCAGTTGATAACATTGGCCAAATTTTGGGCAATGAGTCTATTTTGTCAGGCTTTTACAAAACCTAAGACAAAGAAACGTTTCCATGAATTGTTTTTTTAATTTAAATATAAACACAATTTTTGAACAAATAAATATTCTCCTGCAGTGTTTTAAACCTAAATGTGACAGCAGTGCGTGCTACTGCATGTGAAACCAAGTCAAACATATCGTAAAATGGTTAACCACAAGTCAAACTGCCCAATCTATGTTTATTGTCTAACCTGAGAGAAATGCAAAAAAGTAAACAAACAAATATCAGTCTCTAAAAATGCCTATGTAGTACATACTGCCAGCAATGCCAGAAACCTGGGATGCGGCAGGAGGGCAGTTTCACCTTCAAGTTTCAAATACTAAGTGGCATTGATCATTATCGGATACTGATGCATTAGGTCCAGAAAAATCATAAATCTGTAAGAATGTGTATTATTGCAAGATGAATGCTAATACTGCGATAGCAACTCAGCTACGCAGCAGAAACCAAAACAAAATAAAACACCACACCCCTGTGCCAGCGAGTCTCAGCCAGGTCAACTGACCTGGGCCCATTGGGTTCATGTGTGGGGCTAAAAATAGCAGTTTAGCTGTTCAGGCTCAGGCTGAAGCCTGGGCTCTGAGACTCTCCTGCCTCACCGGGCCTTGGAGCCCGGGCTCCAGCCCAAGTGGGAACACCTACACTGCTATGTTTAGTCCCTTAGCATGAGCTTGAGTCAGTTGACCTGGGCTCTGAGACTCACTGCTATGCATTTTTTTCTGCTGTATAGATGTACCCACAGTGGCTGGCGAAGTTCAATTTTCAGCCCCAAAGTAAATTTTGTTTAGTGGATGAAAATGGTTTTGGCAAAAATAGAGGCAAGAGAGAGATTCCAGAGGACTGGAAAAAGGACAAATATAGTGCCCATCTATAAAAAGGGAAATGAGGACAACGCAGGGAATTACAGACCAGTCAGCTTAACTTCAGTACCCGGAAAGATAATGGAGCAAATAATTAAGCAATCAATTTGCGAACACCTAAAAGATAATAAAGCGATAAGTAACGGTGAGAGTGGATTTGTCAAGAACAAATCACGTCAAACCAACCTAATATCCTTCTCTGACAGGTTAACAAGCCTTGTGAATGGAGGGAAGTGGTAGATGTGGTATATCTTGACTGTAGTAAGGTTTTTGATACTGTCTCACATGACCTTCTCATAAACAAACTAGGGAAATGCAACCTAAATGGAGCTACCTAGATGGTTGCATAACTAGTTGGAAAACCATTCCCAGAGAGTAATCAGTGGTTCACAGTCAAGCTGGAAGGGCACATCGAATGGGATCCTGCAGGGATCAGTTCCGTGTCCGGTTCTGTTCAATATCTTCATCAATGATTTAGATAATGGCATAGAGAGAACACTTATAAAGTTTGCGGACAATACCAAGCAGGGAGGGGTTGCAAGTGATTTGGAGGATAAGATTAAAATTCAAAATGATCTGGACAAACTGGAGAAATGGTCTGAAGTAAATAGGATGAAATTCAATAAGAACAAATGCAAAGTACTCCACTTAGGAGTACATACAAAATGGGAAATGACTGCCTAAGAAGGAGTCCTGCAGAAAGAGATCTGGGTGTCATAGTGGACCACAAGCTAAATATGAGTCAACAGTGTAACATTGTTGCAAAAAAAAAAAAAGCAGCCATCATTCTGGGATGTATTAGCAGCAGTTTTGAAAGCAAGACACGAGAAGTAATTCTTCTGCTCTACTCTGATTAGGCCTCAACGGGAGTGCTGTGTCCAATTCTGGGCACCACATTTCAGGAAAGATGTGGACAAATTGAAGAAATTCCAGAGAAGAGCCACAAAAATTATTAAAGGTCTAGAAAACATGACCTATGAGGGAAGATTGAAAAAACTGGGTTTGTTTAGTCTGGAGATGAGAAGGCTGAGTGAGAACATGATAACAGTTTTTAAGTACACAAAAGGCTGTTATAAGGAGGAGAGAGAAAAATTATTCTCCTTAACCTCTGAGGATAGACCAAAAAGCAATGGGCTTAAAGTGCAGCAAGGACGGTTTATATTAGACATTAGGAAAAACTTGCTGTCAGGGTGGTTAAGCACTGGAATAAATTGCCCAGGGCGGTTGTGGGATCTCCATTATTGGATATTTTTATGAGTAGGTTACACAAACACCAGTCAGGGATGGTCTAGATTATACTTAGTTCTGGCATGAGTGTAGGGTGACCGGACAGCAAGTGTGAAAAATTGGAGGTAATAGGAGCCTATATAAGAAAAAAGACCCCAAAATCGGGACTGTCCCTATAAAATTGGGACATCTGGTCACCCTACATGAGTGCAAGGGACTGGATTAGCTGACCCCTTAAGGTCCCTTCCAATCCTACAATTCTATGATTCTCTGCAGTAACTTGAGTGAAAATAGAAATTAACTGAAATTCTGTTAACTGTGAATTTTGCAGAAAGTATATGAAATAATGCAATATTTTTGAATGACAAACTTTAAACAAAACAAAACAAACAAGGAAAATGCAACCTACATGGAAATTTAATAAGCAAATTTAGCAATATAAAATTGATATTTCTGTAAACAAGTGATAACAAATCTTACTTCTAAAGAGATAAATGTTTTTGAAGTGTCCCTAACTTTGACTAGTGTCTTGATTTTATCAATATAATGAACTTACCCAACTAATCACATTAAAAATGGGTACTGTGTACATTTTTTAAAATTACTGTATATTAAGGACCCGTAGCATTTTAAGCCTTTACATTTAGATCACTGGACAGTCTATGGATGGTCAGATCTTATTTACAACAGGTGAAGATCATACATTATGCAACTCAAAATAGAAACCTCTACTGATATTCTCTCGAAATGCCCTTGTATTAAGTCCTATTAATATTACCTGATTATATGAAGATTTAGTATTTCCTTGGACTTCAGGGCTCACATATAGTGCAGTGCCAACCATCCCTGTCAAATTATCTGTATGGATATAAAAGAGTTACTAGTTTGACAGAGCCTGCAAGTGGAATACAGCATCTAATGGTTAAGAAAATGTAGTTTGTTTGTTTTTTTTTAAACTCTTCTTTAATGGGAATTCAGTCTTTGTGAAAGTTGAGGAGTGAAATATCCTACATATTTGTAGACAAAACAGGCATAACTTGGACATGTCTCCTTTTTGTATGCCAATCACCCTGTCTTTATGGGATTCCATTATGATACTGTGACACAGTATGTTAATACACCTCTACCTCGAAATAACGCTGTCCTCGGGAGCCAAAAAATCATACCACGTTATAGGTGAAACTGCATTATATTGAACTTGCTTTGATCCGCCGGAGTGCGCAGACCTGCCCCCCCGGAGCACTGCTTTACCGCGTTATATCCAAATTCATGTTATATCAGGTCGCGTTATATTGGGGTAGAGGTGTACTAAGACTAGAGTCACAACCAAATTTAATTCTCATTATATTCAGGTGGGAGAAAGTATAGGCAGAGTGTCCACACAGGAATCTCTGCAACCCATGCAGGTCAGAGATGGGATCTGCCCTGATCTATAGAGTTAGGTTAAGAGAGAGTGAATTCACTTTTATGTAGATCAAGTGGCAAAAAGGGTATGGTAGGAAAGCAGCTGCTATTCCAGCTCATAACATGAAGTAGAGGCAGACATCCCTACCCAAAGCCAGATGATTTGGAAACACACACACACACACACACACACACACACACGTTTTTTTTGTGGTGCAAAATAAAATAAATAAATAAAACTGAATATAGAAGGGGCCTTTTGTTTTGCACAGGAGGGGGCAGATTTCACTCCATTTGGGTACAGAAAGCAAGACTGTTGGATGTACAATTTTTCTTGGCACCAGTTAGAGTAAACAATATTTTTTGCACTTACCTGAAGGATCAGATTTGGCCAGATGGCTTCCTGAATGATCTTCTCCTTGTTTGGTGTCCGCCTGAAACAGAAAAGTAAACACACGCAAAGGTCAGATATTTTATAATTTTCATGATTGCAATGAATATAGTGACTTAACTGAAAAGACTTATTCAAAATAAAGCATTTTCATTATTTATTAGCCTCTATTCTCAAATATAAATACAAGTCTGTAACTTTTGGCACCTAAGTTTAAAATGTTTGGCTTAAACTTCTAAAGATCAACTACCACAACTCTAGACAACACTTTAACCAGTTAATGAGTGTGAAATGCATTTAACCCTTTGGCATATGTATGTGTAAACACAGAAAATGCTTTTATACAATTTATAATCCTACACTAGAATATGCAATAGTGAAATGATAAAGGAATTATGGACTGCACATTTAAATCTGCTGAATAACGTTAGGTTTTATTGACATTTTTCTTTTACATGTTACTCCTGTACCAAATTAAAATTATTTCATTCGCTTTCTGTAATGGCCTAGATGATGTGTTGCAAAGCTTAATTTTATGTAATACTTACTGCATATGCTGGGTGATCTGTAGCTAAACCAAAATCACCAATTTTCACATGATCATCAAAATCTAAAAAAATGTTCACAGGCTTCAAATCTCTGTGAATCATTCCCTGTTAACACAGTAAAAAAAAAAAAAAAAAAAGTTTGAATCAGAGTGGTTGAGAGAAAAATTCCTTCCAGGCTATAAAACAGTATCGGAAAGGGACTCCCTTTTTGGTTCTATATACAGTACCAACCCATTCCACTAATTCATCAGTGATTGATACTGGGAAAATATTTGAAGGTGCTAAAAACAGCTAAAAATAATGTTAAGTGACAATATATACCCAATAAGGTATTTTAAAACTAACTAAATTGTGGTAACAATAAAACAAGTCTAGAGCAATTTAAAAACACCAGTGCAGGTTTATGATACACTATTCCAGAACCTTATAAAAATGGGTGTGAAACAAGAAAAATCATTGTATAGATTTGACAGTTGCTAACGAGTGTAGATATTGTAACATTTACTGACCTTCTCATGGATGTAAGCTAATCCATCCAAAATTTCTCGGAAAAGTCTCCAAAGCCGACTAGTATCTTCATACAATCCCTGGTCAATAGTGTCCCGTAATGTGCTCTTTTCGCAATACTCCATCTTCAGACAAAAGGAAAGAGAGAGATGGTTGCAGTTAAGAAAAAAATTGTCGGAAGATTTCCTCTGTCAATATGTTAATACTCAGCTCTGTACTACAACCAAACACAGTCAAGAGCAACTTGTAAACACCGTATCTCCATAACTGTGATGTCGAACAATCTGGAATTTTCTGTGAGAAGTATTTCTACTAGAAAAAAATTGTATTGTCATCTATGGATATTATCACAACTTCCATCATTTCTGTACTAACAAACACTTAAAAACCAACACCTCCCTGACCTCTAATTTAAAAGCAACAAAAAACACCTAGTGGAACTCTAGTCTAGAAAAAATGCTAGTTTAAAATTGGCTTTTAAAATATTTCTGGGTTGATTTTGCTTAGTTCTTTAACTGCTTGTATTAAAACAATGTATATATGTAAATACATGCAGGAATTGCCATACCAGAGAAGACCAGAAGTCCATCTAGTACAGTACCCTGCCTTCAACGGTGGCCAGCATCAGATGCCTTAGAGAAAGGTATACGTAGGATAGTCTGACTCTCAGCGAAATCTTCTCCTAACCCTTAACAACTACAGACTGGCTTACGTACTGAAGCATGAGGCTTTTAGCGCTTTCAAAAAACTCAGTTTTTGGATTTTCTATTATAACTGTATAATAGTTTTCTAATTATTACATTTTCTTAATTAACTGAACACATAATGTGGTAGCTTTGAAGAGAACACTGAAGTATTCACATTTATGAAATTTGATTTTCATCTTTGGAAGTGAAAGTGAACATAGTACACCTCTACCTCGATACAACGCTGTCCACAGGAGCCAAAAAAACTTACCGCGTTATAGGTGAAACCGTGTTATATTGAACTTGCTTTGATCCACCGGACTGCACAGCCTCACCCTCCCGGAGCACTGCTTTACTGCGTTATATCCGAATTCATGTTATATCGGGTCGCGTTATATCGAGGTAGAGGTGTATGTTCAAGTCCCATACTGGGATCCAAGTTAATCCATACAGCAGTTGTGGTACAATGGGGGATATTGTGATGAGACATTAAAGAGAGACCCTTTTTGTCAGCCTAATTGGAAATTCAATATCCCCAAATGATTTCCATCCTTCCAAAAACTAGGGGATAACCCTCATGCCCTGGTTAACATTCCCTCCATTTAAGTGATCTAATGTTCAAGGTGGTGAGCAAGATATTGCTGAACCTACAATGCCTGTTTTGTTTGCTGACATACATACTGGTACTACAGTGTCTAACTTACTGCTTTGTAAAGCCCCTTAACCTAGTGATTCCTTAACTGTGGTCCTGAGAGAGCTGACTGATTCCATGATTCTATTGCTCCTTGTTCTCATCTAGTAAATCACATGACAAAAAGCTTAAAAATATATCAGATACTTTCCTACTATTTTTTAATGTACGCAACTGCTTGTGATGAGGCTGCTTTTTTAAAATCCTGCTAAAGTAAAGGCTGATCATAATTCTTTTTAAAAAAAAGGAGGCAGAGTTGTCCCAGGCATCCAAGAATTACGCTTCTTTTGTACCACTCTTAAGTATGTGCCAAGGGGTTGTCCCTAATCTCATCTCATCACAGGTAACAGCAACAACTTCAAGTGGGAGTGTTCAGCTCTACTTCATTAGGGGTCATCTTTCTTCCCAGCATATGCCCCATGTATCCCTTTCCCATCAATCAGGGCAGGGCAAATCACTACTAGTGAAGATGATAAGCAAAAGTGATGTCACACTGTCTAGTGGAAATTGTTCCCACTCTTTGATTATTGAGTGCTACATAGGCAGGGCTTTCCAGTTCCAGTGACCACAGACTTCAGTTGGCTCCTTTCAGTTTAGATAAAGACTTTAAAAAGTCAACGTATTGTATTTACGTCGACGGGTTCGATGTATTTCACATTCTTTTTTCCATAACAAGAATACATACATTAAGTGGCCAGGCCTTTTTAAAAAACATCCTAGTTTTATATATTAAAGAAACCTTAATCTTCAGAGTTTCATTTCAGCCATCTGATTCTGTTTGGTTACTTGTCCAGCTACATAGAGAAAGCAATTAATTTATGTTTACACAATGTATGGTTTATCTAATAACCTTGCTATTCTCCATAACCAGATACCACCCACATCAGATGTCTAACCTGAATGAACAGACAGTGTACTGTCTGAACCACTGAAGTGGAGTCTTCTTTACTGTGACTATTCTTTTGATGGCATTCTTCATCCTACACCACAGAAACAAACAAACAAACAAAACAAACAGTTAAGCTAATACAGAATGGTCCAATTCCTTCATCATCAAATCATTTTCGGATGGCCAGAATACATTCTTGTATTGTGACTTTCTATGGCTGAATTTTGAGCATAGTAAGACAGGAAGAAGTGTCGTACCTTATCTATCCATTAACACTGCTTCATTTTCAAAATATTAATGAATATTTTTATCATTACCAAGTAATAGAGAAAGGGTACACAGTGGAATATCTGTATTTAATCTGAACCTCAAACTACCTTATCTTGGAAAAAAATTATTTGTGGAAAATAAGCACGGGTAATATACTTAGAAAGGTAAAATGTTACCATACAGTTCAGTGAACTATAACATAAAACTAATAAATATATTACAAAATCCAACAAAAAGTCTATTCTTTAGTGATCAAAATGCATTGCACTGGAGTTTGTGTTTTTAACCCATATCAAAGTTAGTAACTGAAAGCTATATTGATACAAGATGTCCACAGTGCCAAAAGAGCACAAATAGGAGGAGGAAAGAGTGATAGATTTAAGGTCAAATATCTTGTCAGCCATTAGAACTAGAGACATATGCTGTCTGCTACAAAATAACTGAGAACACCAGCTTTTTAGTAAAAACAACAAGGAGTCTGGTGGCACCTTAAAGACTAACAATCTGAAGAAGTGAGGTTTTTACCCACGAAAGCTTACGCCCAAATAAATCTGTTAGTCTTTAAGGTGCCACCAGACTCCTTGTTGTTTTTGTAGCTACAGACTAACACGGCTACCCCCTGATATTTGACAGCTTTTTAGTGATACTCCATTGAGATGTTGTAATTATTTCATGCAGCAAGTGGTAAGGGGTTGGACCTTAAAAAAAAATAAATCCCCCCCCCCCCCATTTCAATTGTTAAATTAAGAACTACTAGAACTATAATAAAAATCTTTGTTTTATACCATCTAAAAGCAGCTCAGCATCCCAGCTTTCAATTGATATAAAGCATTCATCAGCTTTAATTTTGGCAGTCAGAGATCAGCTACTAAAATTCTGTGAATATTAAAACTCCAAACTTTCAAGTACCCGTGCTCATGAGTTTACAAATGAGTAGTCTAATTTAACTCAATGAAAATTGGAGTCCTGACGCTCAGTTTCCATCTATAAGCAAGAGGCCATTTTATTACTGTTACAATACACATTGGTTGTGTGTAGTGTATGCTTCCAGGGAAGATCTCCAACGGTGTCCCTATATATCGAAGAGCCAGATTGATCTTTGGTTTGTAAATTTATATTCCTACCTCCAAATGTTACTTTATCCCCTTTGTTCTTCCAGTACTTAGTAATTTTATATTTACCAGAGTAGGACTTTTACTGTTTTCATCCTCATTATCAAAAATTATATCGCTTTCAGAATCTGCAGCTGGTCTGTTTAGGGAAAAAAGAAAGAAGAAAAAGCAAAAACTTGTATTTGTAATGAATACATTTACCATCTCTTTTGCAAGGATATTAGTATGTTATTTACTATAAACATAGAACATTTGAGCTTAGAGTGGAGAGATATTACATTCATGACAAAAAACTGCACCCAAACTGTGCAGTTAAATGCAGCAAAAATATTTCTTGACAGATCATCATATCTCCAAGTTACTAAAAGGAAGACAAGTATTTCCAACCATATATTTTATTTCTGCACCTCTTAGGCAGATTTTATATATATTTCAGAAATGTGTCCCCAGAAGATCATGTCCCATCACTGACAAAAAATATAGTGGAGGAACACATCCCAGCTACTTTTCTTAGTTGAGGTCAGGGAGGGGGTGATAGCTCAGTGGTTTGAGCATTGGCCTGCTAAACCCAGGGTTGTGAGTTCAATCCTTGAGGGGGCCACTTAGGGATTTCAGGCAAAAATCAGTACTTTGGTCCTGCTAGTGAAGGCAGGGGCCTGAACTCAATGACCTTTCAGGGTCCCTTCCAGTTCTATGAGATAGGTGTATATCTCCATATATTTTTTTTATTTTATCTTGCTCTCACTCTCCTATTTGTCCTACTACTTCCTGGCATCTGATGTGACTTTTCTAGAGCCACTACTTTTTGTCTGTGCCCAGCAAGTAGATTGTCTCTGATATAGGATAAAACTATTGTATGGCCTATTCTTGCAAACGCATCAAGGGGACTACTCATGCGAGTGACTTCATTCTCATTCATGCTTGCAGGATAGGGTGACCAGACGTCCTGATAAAAATCGGGACCGTCACAATATTTAGGTGTTTGTCCTAATCGGTCGGGACGCAATTTGTCCTGATATTTCACTCTGCCGGCAGCACTTGACTTTTTTTTTTTTTTTTTTTTTTTAGCTCCGCCAGCGACCCTCATGTGTCCCGATATTTTCTTCCTCTCATCTGGTCACCCTATTGCAGGATTAAGCACTTGGTTCTCCCTTTGCTTTTCTCTTCCAGTGTCTAATGCTGGTAGCACTGCTAACAATTTCTCCTGGACAGCATATCAGGCTTTTGTCAGGTAGGGAAAAAAAAATGTTCAATAGAGCAGGATTGAGCAATCTTATCTTCCAAAATAACCCCATTTATAAAAACGCTTAGAAGCTTAAGGCTGAACTTTCCATCCCTCCCTGCCCCCACAATGCAAGCTGTCACTGATCTATTGTAAATTTTGCTCATCACAGCTATTTGGCTGCTGGCAAATAAAGTATTATAAAAAACATTAAAATGTTCATTTGGAATAGCACATTATGGACGGGGTGAAAGTAAGTTAAAGGACTTATCAGTACTCCAGAGTCCTTGGGAGGGGGCGGGGCCTCAACTGAAAGAGGCATGGCCTCTACATGAAGAGGCGGGGTCTCTAAATCCCTGGGCGCTATAAATCATCCCTGGAGCCCTGCTGCCAGAGCCCTGGGGTAGCGGCAGCGGGGCTCCGGAGGCAAGTTAAAGGGCCTGGGGCGGTAGCGGCGGCCGAGCCCCGGGCCCTTTAAATCACCACCCGAGCCCCGCCACCGCTACCCTAGGGCTCTGGGGACTATTTAAAGGGTCCGGGGCAGTAGCTGTGGCAGGAGCCCCAGGCCCTTTCTATCACTGCTCAAGCCCCGCCACCGCTTCCCCAGGGCTCCGGCAGCAATTTAAAGGGCCCGGGGCTCCAGCTGCTGCTGGGAGCCCCAGGCCCTTTAAATTGTTGCCAGGGGAAGCTGATCCGCCCCGGTACAGCGCACCGGCTCTTGTGAATACGTTTCACAGCATAGTAGCAGCCATCAAAACCGCACCGGCTCTTGCTGGTACACCGTATCAGGGCATACCGGCTTACTTTCACCTCTGATTATGGATAAATGTTATTTGCCAGATATGGGATGTAAAAGGGAGATCACAATTTGGACTTGACAATTTTCTTCCTAATGCTAAAGCCTACTTACAAGAATGACTGTGAAAACACTCCTCCACCATCATCATCTTCATCACTGGACTCCTGATCAGCTCCACTAAATTTGGTGCTAGAAGATCTCTCACAAGAGGTGCTCCACTCAACTGAACTTGTCAAAACAGGAGGAGGGGCATTGGCTTCCACATCATCTGTTGATTCTTCTTCATTCTTCCCATTCAGATCTAACTTGGCGGATGCTTTTTTCCCTTCTGTAGTTTCTGATGTTGAGCTACTGGGAGGGGGGTTTTCATGTTTTTCTATCCAAGCATTGTAATACCTCACAATATTCTCATGATTCAGACGAGAAAGTAACGTTACTTCGCCTTTAATTCTCCGGAACTGCTTGCTGGCAGGATTTATGTGAATACGTTTCACAGCATAGTAGCAGCCATCAAGTTTGTTTTGTACCTGCGAATTAAAATAAATCTAACCTTACAGGACTGTTAGTTCATTCACAGTTGAAGCTCCTGAAAGATGCCAGAGTGACAGCACTGAAGAAGTCCTCCATTTATCTGTGAAACAAATGCAACTGCAGTGTAAGCCTCCCCACACTGCCTCACCAGTATACCTCTACCCTGACCCCATGGACTAGAGCAGGGGTAGAGCATGCCAAAGGCGGCACGTGAGCTGATTTTCAGTGGCACTCACACTCCCCGGGTCCTGGCCACCAGTCCGGGGGGAGGGGGGGCGGGCTCTGCATTTTAATTAAATTTTAAATGAAGCTTCTTAAACATTTTAAAAACCTTATTTACTTTACATACAACAACAGTTTAGTTATATATTATAGACTATTAGAAAGAGACCTTCTAAAAACGTTAAAATGTATGACTGGCACGTGAAACCTTAAATTAGAAGGAATAAATGAAGACTCTGCACGCCACTTCTGAAGGGTTGCAAATCCCTGGACTAGAGCAAAAGTGTAGTTAGGCCTATTCAATCCTTGGCCTCTGCTTAGGGCTATCAGTAAGGATACCAATTCTCATGAGAGTTCCACGTATTTCAAAAATAAAATACCATAACATTTAATATATATTTCATGGAAAAAAATGCATACACAAGAATGGTTCTATAAAACGAAGGGGAATGACTTTCCATACTGAACCTTGATGACTGCTCCAAAAGCCCCTTTGCCAAGGAGCTGTAGCTCTTCAAACTCAGTGTAGTAACGTGAAAATTGCTTCTGCGTTTCTGTGAAGAATGCAGCACTAGGTATGTGACTGCTGGCGATAACAGTCTCAATGTAATCTATTCCTGCTGAATCTGAAACAAAAGTAACAGTTAACCATAGTACAGAATGTGGAAAAAAGCAATGCAATGTTAACCAGTCATCAGAAGGAATAATGACACATATTTTAAAGAACCATGATCAAGTATGACAGGATGGCAGATTAAGACCTGGAATGTAGGGCGAGTCTCCTGTTGGGTTATGCTAGGCTCAGGTACTAAAACCCTGCATTAAAGTTCAGGGTAAGTACTAATGAATCATGCCACTAGATAAGCACAATTAGCTCCAACAATAACAGAAAGGGTTTGGAAAAAAGTGTCTTTGGACCAGAGGAAGGAAATCCTAGGAAGAGCCTTGCTCAGGAGAAAGTTTAGGCTAAGGTTTTACATTCTGTTATTTCTGAATTACCAGTAAAGCCAGACTCCAGGAAGGAGGCTAGACTGGACACTAATTCAGGGTCAGTGTGTTCTGCTGAAGGTGGGGTACAGACTGAGCCAATTCACATCAAGTAACCACAAAACAAAGATATTGTGGTCTTTACCTTATAAAATATTTTATACAAATAAGCACAGGTTCTTGATATTCCTACAGCTCAAGCTACCTGCATGCACCTAATTTTATATATGCATTTGTGTTTACCTTCCCATCATTAATTACTTAATGCCAGGGTATAGCAGAAGAGACTGAATTCTTTACCATCTGGATTTTCTTCCCCAACTGGTATTTTCATTTGTGGAGGATTTATAAAACTGTGTTGTAACAACTGCTGAGGACTCCATCTTTCCTTATCTTCCAAGCAAACACATCTAGAAACCAACCAGAAACAAACCTTTTTTCACAAAGGTATGTATGGGCTCTAAACTACCAGAGCGCTTCCCTACATTTTAGAAACAGGAAGGGAAATACGATTATCACCGTTTTACAGATAGAGAATAGAGGCACAAAGAGACTAAGTGATTTGCCCAAGGTCACACAAGAAGGCTGTGGTGGAACACAGAACTGAATCCACATCTCCAGAGTCCCAGGCTAATGCAGAAAGCCCTGGACCATCATTCTTCTATAGAATTATTACTAGTAAGACAGATGGATTTGGTTATACTATTGAAAACCTGTTCCAGAAAACTTTCTTTTAGAAGTTACACAAGGGAAAAAAAATAAGACGGCAGAGAAAAGGAACAAAATGATGGGCACATACTTTTTCAGAAAATCTTCAAAGTCAGCAGGTAAGTCATTAGGAATAGTGACCGGATATTCCCTGGTTACTTGTCCCTGGCTGAGAGAAAGCAGTAGCAGGCCCAGCCGCCATACATCTCCTTTTTTTCCAGGCTTGTTAGGCAGAGCATCATCACTAAATCGAACTTTGGTTTGCTCAAAAACATCCTCCTTACAGATATCAGCTAGGCGCTTTGAAATGCTGTAGTCCGTCACTTTGACATTTCCTTCGGTATCTACCAGGATACTGGAAGCACACAGGACTTTGTGCACCACTGAATTACTGTGCAAGTAGTCAAGAGCAGACAAAAGTTGGGTTGCATAGTGGCGCAGCTGATCAATAGGAATCGGGACCTCTTTGCTCAGGTGTGTAGAAAGGCTAGATCCATTAATATGCTCCACTAAAATATCTACCACAATTGAATCATCATGCTCTTTAAGGATCATGGACATGTAACGTACTATGTTTGGGTGATTTAGCTTCATCAGTGAGCTGAACTCTGTTTCTGCACCCTGAATCTGTTTGAGAGAAACAAAATAGAACATGCATAACAAAATCTCACATTTCATAAAAGTGGTATTAAAAAAGTACATTTTTAATAAGGCCAAGTGAACTTGTATGAACAAGAGAAGAACCAAACTTCATACCAAGACCTAAATCAATTTTTTTGAGGTTTGAAAAAAATTTGGATAATTTCAGTAAGAACTGTTTTGTGTTCTCATGCTTCTGCACTTCCTGGCTTCTAAATTTAGATGGGAATGGAAGCATCGAAACACCAAAGGCTATTCTCGCAACAGCACCAACTTAAATCTTGCATAGTCAAGGGTTTAGCTCAAGTTTCAATCAACATCCAAATATTTGGGTGCTACCTGAAGGAAAACCATCCTGGTGCCTTTTGAGATGTACTCATTAGTAATTTTTAAATCAGAGTCTAACACAGAGTAACCCAAATAATACAAAGCCCTGGGAGATGCCCAGATAACTTAGTATATTCAAAGGAGATGGCAAGCAGGCTGTAGAAATGTGTCCTGATGGGAACTGACTTTAAGCACACATTTTAGAATTAATGACCAGCTTACTCAGTGTAATTATACTGAATACACAGGATGTGACTACTGGAAAGATTAAAGGAATGCATAACCCTGAAATTCTGTTCCTGTAGTGTTTCTGGGAGTGGTAGGGTTTGCTCCAGCTCCTTTTCCTGGCTCTTAGGGTCCCTTCTTCAAGCACCTCTGTTCTGCCTCTCCTTTGTGGAGAACTGTTTATTCAAACCTAACTTATTCTGAAATGGGGTTGATGGACATGCCCTTAATTCAATAATAGGGTGTCAGATATATAAGCTAGATAATAAAAATTATCTACTACAAATAAAATTATAGCCTTTTATTTACTAAAAGATTCCCAAAATTCACTCACACTCCTTTGTGTCCCACATTTCTATTTGAATACCTTGTCTCCACAAGGGAGTGCTATGTATTAAATTCACAGTCGCAACTATTGTATTTTTAAGTTGCAATAGCACTTCTGTAATAAATCTGTTTCCACTTGCTCACCCTTTATAAAAAAAAAATCCCCTTTTGAGCTGAAATGTTGCATTATTTGGTCTCAGCCCAATATTTGATTTCAAGGGTTTCAAATCAGGGCAGAATTTTCCCCTAAAACTTCAAGCCAAAAGACTTAAATATGTTCTATTGAGCATGCACAGCAGCACATTTGTACTTAAAAAATTTCAGATTGAGAGCCCTATCCCAGTGTTAAGTGAGGACATCACAGCCAGGTAGCAAAGACAAAATTTTCTTCTGCCATAGGTCTGTGCCAGAGAAGCTCGATTTTCCCCTTCTCTAGGTTTTTCCTTAATACTGTATTAACAGATTTTACTTACGTACTATAGAAAATATGCCTATGACCTCTGAACAAATCAACATCTCTGTTAGTGAATGATGCAAACTTTTCAAACACTGGAATTTTCAATCTCATCACCAGTGTCTCATTTCAATATACAATTTGAAGAGAAACCAGAGTACACAGTATAACTGACAGACAGAGCAAAAGCAAGAAAAAAAAATCAAGCCAAATAGAAAATAAGTGTATTTAGTACCTGTTTTTTGCATTTATCAACTTTTTCCTTTTCTTGAGTTGTAAGAAATCTTCCCATTTTTTTCTGCCATTGAAGAACCCATTCATATACTAAGACAAAGTTGCCAGTATATATTTCCAAGGCATTGTAGACTGATTTTCCAAGT
The DNA here is from genome assembly GCF_013100865.1 of Trachemys scripta elegans. Taxonomy (NCBI): domain Eukaryota; kingdom Metazoa; phylum Chordata; order Testudines; family Emydidae; genus Trachemys; species Trachemys scripta. The sequence continues at coordinate 58,598,130 of NC_048301.1, read as the reverse complement.
TGTTCATCCTTGTCTACACATAAAAAGAGGGAGAGAGAGAAAGATAACTTCTTTCACTTCTAATGGGCCTGAAAGAGTTCCTACAAATGGTGAATAAACATTAAAAGGTTTGCTTTTTAGTTAATTTGGTTAAATCTTAAAATATAAACGTAATCAAAATGAGAACAAAATCTGTAACTGAATTTGATATAAATTGCCAACAGAATATCAGCTCCACTGAAGTCAAATGATTGACAAAAAAACTAAAAAAATAAAAATCAAACTACAGGAAAATGTACAACAAACTTTATATTAAAATAAAATGACTTATATGTTTTATGTAAGAATTTGAGGTTTCAGTAACCAAACATTCTTTTCCTCTGACCAAATGCTTAGTTCTATATATAGTAGTTTAATCATGTGTCTTTAAAATGTACAATAAATAATGAAACTATGTTTGTTCAAAGTAAGTAGTATTTTCAACAGCAAATCCATTAAAGTGATGTAGTGAGAGAGAATGCTGAAGAAGTTTGATCATTAAATTCAGCAGACAGTATAAAGCTCAGATGCTTATCTGAGCCTCCTAGCCTTGTCTACACTGAGGTTTTTGTGAAACTCTCCTATTAATGCTGTAGTACCAGTGCTAGCAATGGTGGGGGGCATCCTAGTATTGTCTAGCCCAGGGGTCGGCAATGTTTGGCACGCGGCTCGGCAGGAAGCGGCGCGGGTGAGGGATGTGCTGGCCACGGCTTCCCGCCGCCCCCATTGGCCCAGGACAGCGAACTGCGGCCAGTGGGGGCCGCGATCGGCCGAACCTGCTGTGTCAGCAGATAAATAAACTGGCCCGGCCCGCCAGGGTGCTTACCCTGGCGAGCCGCGTGCCACACATTGCCGACCTCTGGTCTAGCCCTACTATTATAATTGGTTTTAAGTATTTCATGAATAGCTTAAAATTTCAAGTTTGGTAGCAATGTTTCACAAGCCTTCTATTTACAAATATAAAAACAAAATCCATTTATTGAGTATATTAGTCAAGTAAAGATAACAGTAAACACACTGAAATGTTTTCTCCCCTGGAAAGGTTTCTTTGCAGATCTAGATACATTTCATTTCAAATATTCCTAAAACAAATAAACAATATTCACTCAAGTAAAATCTCTCATTTCTCCCTCCACCCTTGACCGAGGTTCTCCATATCCCTATCAGAGCCCTTAGAACAACATCCTTCCCCTTCCCATCCCATCCCACCCTCCACACTTTACCCCTATTTACACCATTTAAAAGTCCCTGCAGCATGATTCCCTCCATGTGGCAAACACCTATCCACCCAATCCTCTTATGTGAGCAATGCATGTTTTAAAAAAGTAAAGTTTCAATTGCTGTTTTGCTCACCTATACATTTTCCTTTGTGAACAGTAAGCTGACCAGCACCACCAGTACTGAAGTTCAAAATTTCATAATTTCCAGGAGAATCTTCACTACTGCATGCAGAATGCTGACGTTCTCGCCTGTAAATGTGAACAGTGTTATCTTCAGTTTGGAAATATATTACTAATACAATCAATAACAGTCTCAATCTTGTAAATGGATCTGGAGAAGCAGACCTTTGCACCCGATGAGATACCCATTGATTTCAATGGGACTGCATAAGAGCAAACATCTACTTGCATAAATCCAACTGCAAGATCAGGATCCTAGTTGTGATTAGCTTATAGATAAGTTAACATATTGCAGTGGGTCTCTATACTTAGGCCCCAATTCAGCAAAGCACTTAAGCTTATGCTTCCATGCTTAATACAGGCCTTAATGCTTCTGCAGCCTCTGATGGCAATTCTACTCTGAATATACCTGTAATTGATACTGTAGTTCTGAAAACAGTAAATGAACACAGCTCAATTTTGCTACATCTTTCAAAATATTTGAAAGAAATGGATTTAATTTTGCTAAATTCAATGCCATCTTACATTAATTATTTTATGTGATATAAGGTGGAGTTTCCACTTATTTCTTCTATTTTCTCTTAAGCCCACTCTTTTAAAGGGATGATGCAGCAGACTAGTCCCTAAAACTTTTGTTCAAAAAAGGATTGGATATGGGTCAAATGTTTATAGAAACAGTTTTTTTTTTAAAGGAAATATTAAGTAACAGGTTTATTTTTTAATTAAGCATTGCCTGTTTCCCTGGAAACCCCAATACAATGGCCTTCTGCTAACATGTTAGAACCCCCATATGAAACAGAGCAACCTAGTTTCACTGTCTGAGCTGCATGAAGCGAAATAGTATATAGTACCAGTTGTGAAGAGGAAATTAGGTTATTAAAGATGAAATCATTTAAAAAACAATATGAAGTGTTACTGGAAACACAAATAAGAATTTATTTCTTGCGTGGAGAATGCTTCGCTTGCCAGTATATATCGAACCAGCAATCACAGCAGTATTATTCCCCTCTAACCCCGGAGTGCACTCGGTGTTTTTTAAAGTTAATATAAATATTGCTGTGTTTGTATAAGGTCACAAAGGACACTCAACAATGAGGCAGGCACCATCCAAAAATCACTCAAATTATCTTCATTTTAACAGGATCAGGAATTAAAGTTCCTGCACAGGTTTAATCAGCTTCAAAATTCTGTTAGCAAAAACACCAGCACACAGAAAGACCTTTCCAAATAACAATCTGTGATACTTAGAGATGGCAAAAATATATGTTAGCACATACAGTTAGCACAAAGGCTAGAAGCCTTTTGAAATGTTCAATTATGCAAAAGAAGGAAAAAACTAAGTTAACAAGAGAGGTCCCCAAAGCATCTATGACATAAATGTTGTATAAAAGAAGATTCCTCTGATAGATGTACAGTAAATACTATTACACAAAGAAATGCACTGTTCTGTGAATATAGAAAGTTAAATATATTGTACATGCCACTATATTAGATGATCTTTACATTATTTAAATAAATTGATTACATTGCACAGACGGCTCCTTGATGAGATGTCTCTTGGTGGAAAATATAAGGAACCTAAAACAATCAGAAGTGATAACACTTCCAGCTATGAAAACCACACTGCTGCAGAAAAAAACAGTTATTTTGCAGGATGGTGCACTGAAAGCCATCTCAAAAGATGGGCCTTCCAAGAATAGCACTTCAAATAGTCACTTAGATGTACTGTACATCAACTGCTAGAGTTTAGAGCAGCACAGAATTAAGGACAGAACAGTCAGAGGACCTGAAACTGTTGTATATCAACATCTCCTCAAGGCAGTTTCCCCTGGCCAAACAACAGCTTTTGCTTCTAACCTTAAGAAGAGCCAAACGCATGGGACAGCAATAGTTAGAGAGCAAGACTGAGCTCTTTGAACACTATCAATAACTAGGTGATAAATTTTCAATTACATTTTGTATCCAAAGACTGCACATAATTGGAGGCTAAGGGTAAAATGTCCAAAAGGTCGTAAGTGCCTGAGTCACTTTTGACAGGGGGATTTAAGCACTTTTGAGTTGTGAGCAACAGCATAAAAATGAGCAAGCACATTGCCAGGTCATTAATCTAGACACATTTTCCAATGGCAACATGATGTCCAACTCAAGACTAGGGTGACCAGATAGCAAGTGTGAAAAATCGGGACAAGGAGTGGGGGGGGAGATGATAGGAGCCCATATAAAAAAAAAACCCCAAATATAAAATCGGGACATTTGGTCACTCTACTCAAGACTTTCATAGTTTTCATCATCTATCTAGGTATTTATACTGTCAGTCACCATGGTATCCAAGCACCTACATTTCGAAAGGATTTTAAGACTATCAGAGGCTGCAAGTTCTTTTTTAATTTAATTTAGAGAAACTGAACATGTGAGTGCTTCCATTTTGTCTTAAGAGGTAGTTAATGTCACTGAAGATTTATAACCAGATAGCAAACATGGCCTGGTCAGATTAAGATTTAACAAAAAGGGTCTATTATCGTTCTTCCCCATACATGACTATCATTAAATTACACTATTCACAAACAAAGATTAAGCACATTGCTCATTACCTCCCTTCACTCCTTAAGTGAATATTTTTGACAAAGTGCTCCAAAAATATTTGCAAAATAACCTGGATCCTATGACAACATATAGGAAATCTAGGGGTCTTTGGTTTCAGGCAGGTTACATGGCTAGTGATCATGTGGGCAGCAAAAGTGTCAGGTGGCACAATTAGATTGCTAGGGATGGACATAAACAACATCCAGCCAGATCACCTTTGGGCCTACGCAGAGATGGATCTAAGTGGTGCTCCATCTGCAAGGAGGCAGTGATCCCTTTGGGATTTTCCATGGAGGAGGAGGAATTTATGCATTTGTTTTTTTTATGGTACAGAATACAATTACTACAAAACTGTTCAGCCTATTTATTGCCTCTGCACAGGTTTTTTTTTTTTTTTTTTTTTTTTTTTTTAAACAAGAATACATAATCCTCTCTTTCCCATGTATTCCACCCTCCTTCAAATGTAGTGTGACGACATTTATTAACAGTGGTAAACTTAAAAGAACCTAAAGTTTGTAACTTACACCTCAGACAAATGTAGAGATTAGTGTGTATATTTACTACTGTTCTTCATGAGATATAGGCCAAATCTGTTCAAGTATAGAACAATTTTCATCTACTGGTCAAGTAAAATCCAGTCTGTTGTCAAAATGCACTTTGACCACAAGGTGTACAGTGATTGCTCATCATCAACCTTGCCTTGTTCAAGATGATTATTAAGTACTACTCACTGCATTAAGCTGATCTTCAATCACACTATTATGTATTACGCACAAAAATCTATGTTAAATCTATTTTTATGGCTGCACAATCAAGCACTCAAAAGTTTGGAAATGCAGGAATTAAAGTTCAGTGTGCAACTTTAATTTGGCCTCCTTGTGCCTAAGTATTACCATACAGGCTTTAATTACATGATCACACGCTATTTTTAGTACAGGACCTCTGCCTCATTTGGTGCACAGGATGGATGGTGCTCAGTTAATGAACAGCTATTCAATATTTCGTTTTACCCTCAGTGTTCAATGTGTAGCCCAGGCCTTATTTACTGCACACTATTCAAACCCTGAACAGAAAACAGAATTATAAATTTTCTCATGGGCTTTTCTATGGCACTCATCACTAGAGTCTTTCACAAACATGAATTTATCTTAACAAAACCACTGTGAGGGGAGGTGATGGCACAGAGAGATTAAGGTCAAAAGTATCCACTAATTTTGGGTGCCAATTTCAAATGACTAGGACTTGATTTTTCAGAATATTTAGTATTATAAAGAACTTGATATGTTCATAGCACAGATCTCACTGATTTCAGTTGTAGCTTTGAGTGCTCAGATCTTGGGTAAATGAGACCCCAGGGTATCAAGCTCGGCACCCAGAAAATAAGAAACACACAATTAGTGACCACTTGAGAAAAGTGTGGTTTACGTGACTTGCCTAGAATCATTGTAACAGGGTACTCTGAAGCACTGTGGAATTGTGTAAGTTGGAAGAGGTTTTTTCTCTTTACCTTTAAGAAATTCTGTATTTTATAAAAGTTTTGCACTGCATATGGTATGATTAAATGCATAAATGTGATATAAATGGAGTATGAGAGAAACTCTCAGCTTGTCTCCCCTGCCACAGGCTTTATGCCTACTTATGGTGTACCATTTTCCTGTTCTCGTTCTTTTTCACTTTCTTTGGAAATTAAACTAGTTCCAGAGAGTGCTGACACTTGGAAATTGGAGTTGCCATGCCAACAATTAGCCAAAAGAAATGGGAATGAATTGCCCTGATTTGATTTTAGGTGATGGAAGAGAATGGTTATGCCTGGTGAGGAAAGCAGGCTCTGGGCCAAACAGCACAGGGGACGGGACAGGAAAAAAAACAATTTTCCTGAATTTGTGAAGAGTGGGTGGTTCAGAAAGAATGGGTACCTTGTGTGTCTGGTAAGGATGAAGCTTCTGAACTGGAACTGCTAATTTATGAACTGAAGTCAGGATAGGCAGATGCAAGCCGTTTACTGGAGCAGTTATGCAGTCAATTTAAATTCTGAAAGCTGCAGGCATTCAGAATCCAGATACTGGGATGCTTAAACCTCATGAACTGAGACCAAAGCTGGGAAGACTGCACATGGAATGCACTGGTAGTGAAGCAATAAAAAAAAATGTAAAGGGCTTTGCGCATGTCCTTTCCCAGTCTGAAGAAGAATGAATAAAATTTTTGTTTAACCCTCAAGAAAGAAAGCACATGCAACTGTTTTATTAAAGCTAGATCCACTGATCAACAGGTCTACAGGACAGTCACAGAGGAACTTTGTGGACAAGGTAGCGATAGAATCCAATTCTTCAAGGCAGCATTCAACTACCCTTAACTATGAGACCATCCTTTCGCTTCCTGCACACTCCCCTGCCTCATTCACTATACACCGTCCTACTTCTGCAACAAATGAGGCAGGGTCCTACAGACAACAGCCTTCTTTAGTACACAGCCCCAATTCATCCTTACAGCAGGTCCACCCTGTGAACTGAATGAAATCAGGGGTCCTACAGAAAAATAGTATGTGGCCACATAATTAAAGACTGTATAATAATACATACACACAAGGAAAATTAATTAAGGTTGCACTAGTATTTACTCATTTTTTGAGCGTTTGACTTTGCAATAGTAAAATTCTCTTATCATATTTTGTGTGGTTTCCTGGGTTTTTAAAAAAGCAAACTGAAAAAAACAAATTTAATCATGTGGCCTCATGTTGACATCCTTTCTATCCACTGCACACACCTCTGCCACTTGAGTTAATGCAGTAACTGATAGCTCTAATAAGTTATCCTCCACCTGGAGCAGCACAAGAGGGGGACTCAACACACCATTTCCACCTAGGTTTTACAGATATTTGCTGACAACAAAGAGATGGTGAGATTCAGGAATCCTGAGTTCCATTCTGGGCTCTGGAGGGGCACATGTTCTAGTAGAAACAAACTCTTCTGCCCATTCCCCCGAAAGCTGATCCCTTCTGCCATATCCCTTTCCCACCCATGGTTCATCATCCCAGTTTCTTGGCCCAGATAGTCCTAATCTGTCTCCTCCTCCCTCCTCACACAGGCTTCCAGTCTCAGTCTCCCTTTCTGAGCTCCAGTTTGTTGTTTCTCTACTGCATTCCCAGCTCCTTGTCTCAATCTCTCCACTTCCTGGCCCATGTCTCAGTCTCCTTGCCCAGCCAGTCCCAGAATCCCCTTCCCCTATCTCCCAGTCCCACTTTCTCTTCTCCGCTCCAGCCAGAGTCTCACTAAATTTATCACAATCTATTCCTTTCCCCTCCTGGCTCAGCTGTTGTCACCTCTGTATTTATATTAGACAACATCCTCCTCTACACTGTCTAGGTCACAGTGGGCAGAGAAGAGAGACTCCCTACTTGCAGTTCCAGGATCTAGCTCCATCCTGGCCTGGAGCAGCAATTTCAAGGAGGTCCAGCATTGCTCCTGTAGTGCTGGGATGGAGGGAGCATGCTCAGTTGCTCTGTGGGGATGGCATATGCACAGTCTGAACAGCACTAGGAGCTGTGAGAGGCTTTATGCCTAGTGAGGATGGAGTCTTCAGAGATTTTTAGCTCCTAAAATCAAAAATATATCTTGAGATTTTTCAAAGGCTTATAATTGGGCCAAGTTTGGGCAGATTTTCACATGGAGGCAATAGACACATCCCTGACAGAGGCCACTCCCTGACAAATTTCAATTTCCTTCTCCAAAGCATGGGGCTAATAGAGGTTTTCAAAGAAAAGCTCACCAGATTTTAACTTTGGCAAAACATCAGACTTTTCTCTAGCCTCATTCTCAGAAATGGCTGAACCATTCTGGCTGAAATTTTTGGGGATCTAAATGAGATAATATGCCCAGTGAGTTTTCCCTTATGCTCTCTGCACACACTACTAGCATGAAGCACACTACTAGTGCTTAAGTAGTAACGACAACAGAGTAAATGGAAACCACTGCGCAGAGGCTTTCATTTATAAAGTCAGAAGAAGTGTTCAAATATTGATGTTGCACATAAAACTTCATATCTGTCAATCAATTTCTATCTACAAGTAGTTATGAATCATTACACATGTCCAGTGACAAAGCAATGCAGAATTAATTCTAAAGCAGAAACTGCACTGTTTGGGAGCACACAAATATGGCAATTTGTTGTTCTTGTTTTAAAGGAGGGATGTTCAAAGCAAAAGCCAAGAACTAAATGCAGCCTTAGTCCCCACACTTCCTATAAATGCAAAGAGAAGATAAACTTGACCAACACCAGGTTTTCACTGACCCATCAGTACGTCTGTAAAGCGATTTAAAGATTTAGTAGCACGTATTGCTGCTATTGCTGGTGAACTCAAACAAGCAATCTTTATTCAGCAAGGGAGACTCTAAAACAAGCTACCCTGCTTGTACACATTTACATTTGCTAAAATAATTATATAAGATTTATACGCAAATTATGCGCACCCTCAATGTGACAAAGTTTGGGTACCCTCAGTTCAAATCACAGCAGAAAAAATCCCTACAGAAATTAAAAGCAGAATTCTGAAAATAAGTGCCACGCTACTCTCAAGATTACTGGTGTGCTGCTGAGATGACTCCATGGAGCTGCTACAGACAGACTATGGGGAACTGAATTCTCAATGCACTATTCCCCTTAGAACTTCATTAACAGACCTAGGATTTAACTAGTGCTAGCAAATTATTTTCCAAGGGACCAACATACACATTTCCCCTTGGAACACTACTTCTGTCTGGCTGCTCCTTGGGCACTTGAGAAAGGTTGTGTTTAACAGTACTACTAAGTTATTCCTCCTTAGGGAGGGCTGACTAATTTACTGTGCTAATACTCATTTGCCCTATCAGATAAATACATCACGTTATTCTATTTGGTACAGTTTAAAAAGAAATCCTAAAAACAAACATAAAAGTCCCATAAGAAACTGCTCACTCATAGCTAGGGCCTCATGGATTCTGCGATGCTGTAGTGGCAGAATTTAAAATGGAATCCCCTCCATGCCTTGAAATCCACCTCCTGCTGTAAAATCTCAGCTTTCATTATTTAAAAATACGTTTCTAGCCCTTCATGGTGATAAGGATAACCATAAAAACACATGCTGAATGTAAGGGCATGTCTTCACATACAGCGCTGCAGCTGCGGTACTTTAGGCTATGTCTACACTGCCACTTTTGTAACTAAAACTTTTGTCGCTCAGGGTTGAGAAAAAACATACCCCTGAACGAGAAAAGTTTTAGTGACAAAAAGCATCAGTGTGGACACCACTTTGTCGGCAGGACAAAGCTACCAGCTCTCACTAGAGATGGCTTTATTTTGTTGCCAGGAGAGCTCTCTCCCAACGACAAAGAGTGACCATATAGTGCACCTTACAACGGCATGGCTGCAGCGGCATAGCCACGGTGTTGTAAGGTGTGCAGTGTAGCAACAGCCTTAGTGAAGATGTTCCTATACCAACAGGAGAACTTCTCCAGTCAGCGTAGTTAATCCACCTCCCTGAGACGCGGTAGCTATGTTGGCAGGAAAAGCTCTCCCACCGACATAGCGCTGTCTACACGGGGGGTTAGGTCGGTATAACTATGTTGCTCCAGGGTGTGGATACCAACTTAAGTCCGTAGTGTAAACCTGGCCATAGTCAATGTAATGCTTGAATTTGCACAGGCAGAAAAAAATAGCTCAGAGATGCGAACTGCCCCATTCATCTCATTGGTCTGTTAATGCTAAAACCCAGAGATGACAATTTACGTCATCATGTAACTAGATCACTGCTAGTCATTTTGGCAGAAACACTCAGGAAATGTAACTATCCTAAACCCAAACTGCCTCCACAGCTTCCAAGGCAGAAAATAGTAAAATAACATGGAGTTAGTATACTGACTATTATTATTTCTCATATTAAATATTTATATAATTAATACTTAAATATCAATGTTAATAGTCCATTAAAATTTAGGGATTTAAAATGTTTTGGAGCTGCTGCATAATTTCCTGTGTCCAATCCCAAAGTGCATGTACCAAAATTGACCTTCTAAAAGATTTTATGTCCAACTCAGCACAGGTGTCGCTCATAGAAAAGAGAAGTTTATCTGGCTAGACAGGTGCACATATTATGTTAGCATTTCTAACCAACATTTTAAAAGACTTAATAAACTGCATAATTTTACAAGGACCTTAATTAAAACTGATACAGTCCTCAAATTAGGAACATGACAAAAAGTAATTCATTTCTCATTCTTATAGATAAAATTGTTTTTCTGAGATGGTGGACTAGTGCAGCAAATCCTATTCATCACAAGACAAGTTTCTGAAGTAATAAGAAACTGATGATAGTTTAAACTTATAACAGCAACCACATGGGTCACCTGACAAAAATAACCACATTAGCTGGGACAAAAGCAATTAGCAAATGAAGAAAATTTCAGTTAGTAAGATCTACAGTTCCCTTACAAATTTCCAGGAGATATTAATCAAACCTTAAATTCTGGCCAAATAGAGTAACAAATAAAACCCCTACTCCTTCTTGTTGTGAAGACAACCTTCAAAAACTAAACTAAAATATTTTGTTAATTCTGCAACAAGAAACTAACAATGGCACCATGAGAGGTTTCAGTTGTCCCTATTTATTTCCAACACATTTAGGAGAGTTAAAAAAAAAAAAGATCTATTTATTTTACATGAACAAGTAAAATATAAATGATACTGTGCCAAGTCCATACAGAAGATGCAGTTTATATACACAAAAATAAGAATAGCATGTATTATTGTGATTTCCTATATCAAGGTCATTTGTCTTTTGTATAGCAGGCACAAATAAATCATCTTAGTACAGCCTAGTGAAACCTTATTAAAAAGAAGAAAAGACAATTTAGGGGAATATTAAAAAAGCTTTATGGAATATAATGGTGGTCAAATATGAACAATGCAGGACAGAAGAGGGAGGGCAGTGACAGCATCATGTGAGCAGATAAAAAAAAAACTTCTGTGCCTTCTCTATTAAAGATATCTTTAACTTTTGTGAAATATTTGTGGAGAAAATATTTTAAAAGATGCATTAATCAAGAAGTGTGTAATAAAGCTATCTGAGGAGGAAAAGAAAACACAAACTATAACTAACAAGAAGAGTGAAAGAAATATGATGAGCTACATGCTTTGTAGATAAGATGACAGTACAAGTTATAGCAATATGCAGAAAAAGGGATGGGTAACAACCATAAGCAAAGGAATAGAGCGGTAGAGTTTGTGTGTCTTGTTGGTTCCATGTTTTTCAAACTTATCTTCGTCTCTTGTGTTCCTGCATTTTTTAGATAGTGCAAACAATCTTCCCATTGTTCAAACTGAAAACAGTGAGTGCACAGTTATTCACATGAACCTGCAGTAGCATCCTGAATCCTGTGTTTTTGCTGTGGGAATTGGAGACAGAGCTCTGGTTCTACCACTACTTGAATCCACCAGCCATTCCCACCCAAGCAGCAAGGGAGACAATAGCGTAAGTGATACAGAGGCCATTTGAGCCTTGTGCTGGAGCAGCAACTACAGAGACCAGAGACGGAGGAGAAGGATTTCTTTTTGTTCTGATGTGGAGAAACTCCATGGTACACAGGCAAACTGCTCAGGTTATCCATTAAAGACAGGATTTGGGAATAGGAAATTCACACCTTATACCGTTCCAATCTGTCTGTTCTACTGGAAATCCATTAGACTCCTTTAAGTAGTCTCAATTAGTTATTGATTTGGTTTCAAGTGGAGGACCAGTAACCACATGAATCAGAACAGACTAATATATTTGCTGCTTTGTTCCAGTATCTCAGATCAATTGGAACCAGATAATTTTCACCTGGAATTGTCACTAGAATGCAGACTTAGGAAGACATCACTGCATCAATTCACATTCAGAGGTTTTCCTCATAGCCACGAAGGACAGAAATATATATTTTTAATTTAAACTGATGGATAAGCCTCCCACACACAAGGAAGTTTTCTACTTATCGCTAACATGTTAAGCACTCCCAATTTAAACAAAGCTTATAAATAGGCTTGGCAGAATTCAATTTTTATAATTTCAACAGATAATATCAATGTTTATTGTCAAGCATTTTTTTCTAGATTTATTTATTTAAATTTTCAATTGCAGGAAATTATGGGGAGGAGATTAGACAATTGGGGGTCAGACAATCAAACTATCAACATCACATATCAAAATATAATATCCTTAAATCAATCTAATAAGTTCTCAAGCAGCATTTTTCTTACTTTGCCTATCTGTATATATCCATTATCACTGACAGAAATGTGTGTGTGTGTGTGTGTGTGTGTTGAAACAGATGATTAGATTTTTATCGGTAAATGTTGATAATCCTTCCAAGCCTAATTATAAAGTATTGCATGATGCCCACAGCACTTTAAAATCTAATATTTGCCAAATAGTAAAAAACCCTGACCACATCCAAAATAAAACATTACATACTTTGAACGCCCAGTGGAATGTGTGCGATGCTTATTGTTCCCTCCATGTTCCAGTGCACCTCCATTTAAACCGGAAGGAGATTTGTTCCCTACAGTGTCTCTTTTGAAAGAATTTTCTTGGCTTGTAAAAGTGGCAATTTCCAAACGTTCCTGGGAATAGGTGAAAGAAACAAACAAGTAAAAGGATTGCTTCTGTCCTCAAAATGCATGGATTAACTTCACTATGCATCCTGTAAAATCACCTAGTTAAGGAAATGGTAGGTTTCCACTATGAGTACATATGTGAAGTTGGGGAAGAAGACTGAGAATCGGAAGGTTTCAGCATTATGCACTGGCATGCCCATAAAGTCATTTCATGTTGAAACTGAAAATTATAGATTAGCTTTATTTAATCTGTTTGATATCTTTCACTTGGATAAATTAATACATAATGTCAGTGCCCTGAAAAGATACAATAAGACAGATAAAATTCAGTATATACCGAATTAATTTCAGAAGCAACAGCTACACTTCAAGAACAAAAATAATTACTTAAATTTATGAATACCCATCAAAAATATTCCATAGAGAAAATTAAGAAAGCATGTGATACAAATGTATTCATTTTATTCTCCTTAGTTTTTATAATCATGTGCTATAGTGCTTATAGCAAATATTACAAAGTGTTCTTGCACATTAGGTTAAAAATAATACCTGTTTTGCCATTTCTTTCTTTTTTCTTCCTTCTCTCTTCTCCTCCTCCCTTCTCTGAATCTCATCAAGAATTTCACGTTGCTGAAATACATTTTACTGGTATTAGAAACACAAAACAAACAACACAAAACAAGCTTTAATTTTACTTCTGAGAAAAAAGCTAAAGTATTGATTTTTCAAGGATTTTTAAAAGGATCTACTAATCCAAGATGCATAAATATTTCAGTCAAATCACTTCAAGGAAATGATAATTCCATGTTTAAAGAGAGAGTGGTAACAAAAGGAAAATTACTTTCAAAGACATAGCCTCTTAATGATGCTAAGAAAAGGAAGTTTTAGGCACGGATTTATTATACTCCAAAACAGAGGTACTGCAGGTAGGCAGGGAGATGTGGTATGAAGACAAGACCAGTTTCCAGGGTATCTGGTGTTCTGGTGTGAGCTAACACACCGACTCCCTTTGTAGTTGAAGATGAAATGCATTTCAAATATTTATATGGTCACTCTTATAAATAAAACTTTATATAGAAAATGGTTTACAATAGGTTAATAAAATAATCGATGTCCACAACAAGATCATAACAAGTAATATGCATTACTGATGGTTATAAGCACACCAGAAAAAAAGGTGTTATTGATGACTATAAGTCATTGTTATAAGGAAGCTATTTCCCTGTTGCATTGTAACAATCTATACCAACTGATTAGCCATTTATTAAAATATCTATTAACTAGTAACCTTTATAAACTATTGTGACGCTCTGTACCTCGGGGGAACACCCAGCACCCCCATGTTCATCCTTGTAAAATGATCGTGTGGTTTCCAATACAAAGTTTGTCATGTTGGGTGTCTTTGTAAGGCTCATGATGCACTGAGCATTGTTGTTACAGTAATGTTATAGGTTATAATTTCATATATATAGTTATGAGGCTGAAAATGTATCCTCATGGCTTAAAGCAAGCCCAGGGAAAAACTCTCCAAGAGCAGAGCGGCAGTTCACACCTCATCAGGGCATGTATAGGACAAACCCAGCCCAGCCCCACAGGAACAAAGGACACGGGCCTAGGCAACAACAAAGGATCTGTTGGACTCTTGAGTGAGTCACCCCCCTTCCTTTGGTCAGTTTGGGACTGCAATGGGGTAATGCTCACCTGACTCTGAAGGGGCCGGGGGGGTGGAGGGTAAAGCCAAGAGGGAAGAAAGGACACGATAAAAGGGAGAGACGTTTGCCATGCTCTTCCTTTCTCTTCCACCTACATGTACAGACACCACACCAAGTGACTGAAGTGCTGATCAAAGAGCAACGAGCCAGCCTGTGGTGAGAAGTATCTAAATTTTTAAGGACATTGAAAGCGTCAAGGTCAGCTTAGAATGAATTTTTCTTTTATTTCACTTGACCAAATCTGACTTGTTATGCTTTGACTTATAATCACTCTAAATTTATCTTTGTAGTTAATAAATCTGTTTGTTTATTCTACCTGAAGCAGTGCATTTGGTTTGAAGCACGTCAGAGACTCCCCTTGGGATAACAAGCCTGGTACATATCAATTTCTTTGTTAAACTGACGAACTCATATTAGCTTGCAGTGTCCAGCAGGCACAGGGTGACCAGATGTCCCGATTTTATAGGGACAGTCTCGATTTTTGGGTCTTTTTCTTATATAGGCTCCTATTACCCCCCCCCACCCCCTGCCCTGATTTGTCACATTTGCTGTCTGGTCACCCTAAGCAGGCATAACTGGACCCTGCAAGACAGAGGTTCCTAGTGTTGTGTCTGGGACTGGAGATATTGGCTAGTGTCATTTGGTTGCACAATTCAAAGAGCAGCTTACATGCCAGATGCTGTGCGTGAACAGCCCAGCAGTGGGGGTTCTCACAGCAGAGCAGGGTAAGGCTGGCTCCCAGAATCAAGGATTGGAGTGATCTAGCAGATCACCGGTCCAGATAACACCAGAGGGGAATGTCACAACTAGTTATATATATAAGGATCCACTTATAAAGTTTACATATTCATAACAAACAATAAGAACATGAACATTTTAATTCTTTTACCTCCTGTTCCTCTCTTCTCTTAGCTTCTTGCATCCGACGCTGCTCTTCCTGGGCCAGTCTCTCTTGTTCCTTTTGCTGATTTTTTAGCATTTCTTCATGAAAAGACTTAGAAGGTGGCTTATTATATTCACTGAGAAATGACTGTATGTGGTCCGCAAGTTCAAATATCATCACCTAAAAAAAGAGGTAAACACAAATGACACCCAGTTTTCAAAACAGTTCAAAATACAAAATAATACAATAATGAGGCTTTAGAAAAGCAATAAAGTCAGTAGATTCTCATTGATAGTGCTCAGTTAGTTATTATGAGAATTTAACACATTTCTCCTTATACCACTCTCTGTGAAAACTATGGTTATTAACTGTGACATGATGGTCACTAATAGGGCATCAAAGATAGTTTTCTCAAAAAATTTCACTAATTTCATTACAAATATGCAAACACTCTCCTGGATAAAACATAACTTCTTCCAAACCAAATTATTTTAATGGTATTAAGAATGTAAGAACGGCCATACTGGGTCAGACCATAGGTCCATCAAGCCCAGTATCCTGTCCTCTGACAGTGGCCAATGGCTGATGCCCCAAAGGGAATGAATAGATAGGTTATCATCAAGTGATCCACGCCTTGTCACCCAATCCCAGCTTCTGGCAAACAGGCTAGGGACACCATTCCTGCCCATCCTGGCCAATAACCATTGATGGACCTATCTTCCATGAATCTATCTAGCTCCCTTTTGAACCCCATTATAGTATTGACCTTCACAACACTCTCTGACAAGGAGTTCCAGAGGCTGACAGTGTGTTGCGTGAAAAAATACTTTCCTGTGTTTGTTTTAAACCTGCTACCTATTAATTCCATTTGGTGGCCCCTGGTTCTTGTATTATGAGAAGGAGTAAATAACACTTCCTTATTCCTTCATAATGTTATCTCCAGCATAAAAACTACCTTACCCAGAATCATGTGTGTTGGCCACACATGCATCAGCCTCTTGTGTTCTCTCTGAGTCAGTGACAGACACTCAGGGCCGGCGCTTCCATTTAGGTGACCGGCACCAGGATTTGGGGGGGCGGCAATTCGGCAGCGGGGGGTCCTTCCACGTGCCAGGTCTTCGGCGGCAATTCTGCGGCGGTCCTTCACTCGCTCCGGGACCCGCCGACGAAGTGTCCCAAAGACCGGGAGCGCGGCAGGACACTCCCCTCCCCCACCGCAGAATTGACGACGACAACCAGGAGCATGGAAGGACCCCCGCCTAGGGTGCCAAAAATCCTGGCGCCACTCCTGCAGACACTGATATGCTGTGTGGCTGACACACAAGATTCTGGGTAACGTAGTTGATCTTTGCTATGCTTCTGCCAATGGGAGTGTGGGAGGGGCAGCGTCGGCCGCCAATGGTAGGACAAGGGGAGTATGAAGCGGGGGGCATGGTAGTGAAAGCGTAGAGCCCAGGCAGCGCAAGGTAGAGGCAGATACTGGTAGGTGGGTCGGAAGGTCAGTATGTCAGGGAGGGGATTATGCCCCACTCTTCTCCAGGCCTTGACTGCAGGAGCAAGAGGATGGATGGCGAAGGTTCAGGGATGGAGAACAGCCCCACTCACCTAGGGCCTCAATGCAGCAAGGGGGGTTCAGAGATCAGGCAGGGTGGTTCATGCCCCATTCTCCCCAGGCTTTCTGGTACAGCAGGAGGGGGATGAAGGAGGGGTAATGTCCCCTCCTCTTTCAGGACACAGTGGAGCAGGGAGGGGGTGGGCCCAAGGGGTTTTGTTCTGCTGCAAGCATCTTGCCAAGAGCGAGCATCTTGTCTCCACTTTACCAGGTGTAATATGGCCATGCCTCCCTGACCACTGCCAACAGCCATGTTTACTATAGCCCCACTGGGGTGGGGCCCGGAGGAGGAGGCAGCTGGAACTCTGCTCACCTTGTTGTGTACTCTATAGAGTACAGGGCAGTGCACTGAGTGGGATGAGAAAGATGGAACGGGGATATTAGTGGAGGGGCTGTGGGGACATTGGAGGGATGGGATGCCCCTGGAAGGTAATCTGAAAAATGTTGGCCAGTATGCTGGTGACCTAGGATGAAAGGCAATTACCTGTCCCATACACCATCTAGTAATGGGCTTTTCAAGTCAATTAACCCCTTGAGGGAAAAAGACTAGTAGCTCTCCAAAATGAAAGCAACAGCACAAAGAGGGTTTCATCTTTTCAGCTGAGTAATCTACTGATAAACCCACAGCACAGGGTTTGGTTTCAATTTAGGTGTGCATGTGACTACAGCACATTAAACTGTCTGCCTACAGGGAATTGAAATTTCCAAGAATCTTAAATATTTAATCCCTGGATTGC
This sequence comes from Trachemys scripta elegans, assembly GCF_013100865.1. Taxonomy (NCBI): domain Eukaryota; kingdom Metazoa; phylum Chordata; order Testudines; family Emydidae; genus Trachemys; species Trachemys scripta. The sequence goes on along the minus strand of NC_048301.1, from coordinate 58,580,563 downwards.
TTGCAATAATGAAGCCAGAAGGCAGTGTGGAACAGAAGACATAGCACAACATGAACACATTTGCTTGTGCCATGCACAAAGCAAAAACACCCTTCCTACGGCATCACTGAACCAAAAGCAAGTGCAGAGAGAGAGAGAGAGAGAGAGAAAATAAAGAAGGTATTTTTTAGAATGTTTGTTTAGAAATAAAGCTTTCCACCTACTGTTTAACACACCCTTACTTAGAGTAGGAAGATAAGGACCCTGCTTTGAGGGGTCCACATAGCGGACCACAATCTAATAAGGAGGATCTCAGGGATCACCCTCCCATTCCTGATGGTAAGGATAACCCTGATTCATGATTGTATAATATATTCCTGTAGCAAGTACAGGAAATTGCTCACATGGAACAGTAATATTAGGAAATTATTTGATTATTTTAGCTCCTTTTAATGTGATACAGCAGCTAGAAGGAATAAGGAATGTCAACATGATGTGACCAGTCACTTCTTCGTGGACCACCAGCAAGCGCACAGGGGACCACCAGGGTGCACAGATCACAGTCTGAGAACATCTGCCTTAGTTCAAATATTGCTTTCATTTATCATTAACACATCTATTACAAAAATCAAGAGTACAATGTTGAACTGTTAATTCCTAGAAGGTACCAAAAAGTTTTGTAGTAACAATTCATTACTAAACACAATTTGAATGAAAAATTATCTAAAATAATTCTTATGAAAGTAGCTATCAGAGAACATATTAAAAATAATAGAACAAGAATAAGCTGTATAAATGGAAAAAGAGGTATATGTGCCAAGTGAACTGGCATATGGACATAGAAAATTGGTAGCAAAAATATTCTCTTGTTTTAATACATTGTAGGAGTTACTGCTGCTTAATTTTTTTTCCTTTTTAAAGGTTAAAACAAGCAAGTTAAACACAAACATATTTATATGTAAAATATGCACATGCACATAAGAAATGTATATTGCAAACACTAGTTTTAAAAAAGGCTTCCACATTCATTGTCAACCATTTGGATCATTTCAGTATCTATTCAGTCTACATGGATACTGAGTTTGTAAAACATTTACATTGTTGCCTGTAGTTAACATACATGAAATGTTTATTAAAATCTGAAAAAAGTAAATACAAAATCTATATTTTGTAGTATATAAATAATCAGAATATTTAGCTCCTGTCTAACTAGTACTTTTCATGCATAGATCTCAAAGTGCTTTACAAAAGAAGGTCAGTATTAATATCCCCATCTTACAGATACGGAAATTGAGGCACACAGCCATGATGTGACCAGTAGAGTTGGGGTTAGAATCCAGAGCTCTTGTCCCAGAATCCATTGTTGAGTGCACCAGACCACACTGCCTTTCCCTTCACCAAGTAAAAAGTGTTTTTGACTAAATAGTTACAACAAATTTTAATTTCGTTGTAAAAATCAACAAACTGTATAAAATCCTCTCAATTTTATACACTGCTTGTTACTTTCTATAAGATGACAAACATTCTAAGGGTATGATCCTGCAGTCCCTAGACAGGCAGCGAATGCAAACGCAGTCTCTATGTGGCTTATTTTTGCTGGATGTGCACACCGAACTTTCCTGAGTTGAGAAACCATTATGGGAAGAACAGAACCCTCACCCTGTTTTACTATAATATATAATCACATTCTAGTTTTGATGTATTTGTAGTTCCTTATTTTGATAACATTTTACTATACATAATTTTCAAGACTATTTATGATCAATTAGGCTTTTCACAAAGTGAGAGTTCTTACCTCTCCGCAGCGTTGTTTTGCCAATTCCTCTAGTTTGGATTTTAACAAATCAATGTTTTCATTTGACAAACCTTTCGCATTTTTCAGCTGTATTTCAGGGACACTGGAGAAAAAAGATCACAAGAAATGTTCTCTTATTAAGGATAAGGTGTACAGACAGATAAGGAGACCCATATAGGCCACATGACAGGTCAATAAGAACTTTTTTTTTTTTTTTCAGGAACCAGACCATTGTCATTCAACACTCAAACAAGTAATACTCTATCTACAAACATGATTATAAAAAAGTTCTGCTTTATATTCAACATAATCCAAATTGCTTGCACACAAATACTCAACAGTTTCAACTAGCAGAACCACCATCAGGGTAACCCCATAGTTTGTGACAACTACAGTTCTAGCTCAATACATTATTTTTTTTAAAGGGATGTACTGAAAATGCAGTACATATTTCTAGCATAAGATATGGCAGTTTTGGATTTGCTGATTTTCCTTTTTCTTTATGTAAGCAATATATAATTAGTCTGAGGAATACACTGCAATAAAGTACATTCAGATAAATAACCAACATTTTTTAAAAGCTGAGACATTTATAGGAGTAAGAAAAATATCTGCAGTTATACTATCTTAAACAAAAATTATAATGGTTATCAAGCCTCAAGCTTCAGGGTATAATGAAATCATCACTTGGTCAGGAACAACATTTCCCTTCCCATATGTTAGATCATTGCACAACCGGGCATACTATTTTTCTTTGAGGTATCTGACACTGGCCACTGTTGGAGGCAGATGGACTATTGGGGTGTTCTGACACCACAATACTTGTCCAGAAAATTACTATGAAGGCCAAATCCCAGTAGCGGCTGATCACCCACAACAACAACCCTTTTTATAATTCAAAGGAAATATCCATTAGCCCTCCAAAAGGCTAATTCGGCACAATACAGGACCAGCAGATGATAGAACTATGATAAGATGACAGTTTTAAAGTTGAAGATTTTGTTCCCCATTCAGCAAGGTACTGTGTTAACATTAAATTCATGAGTTGTCTCAATGATTTCAGTGGAAGTACTCACATGTTTAAAGTTACATATAGCTTAAATATCTTGCTGAATTAGTGCCTAAATCTCCAATTGGCAGATGCATCTCTATTACTCACTGGCAGCTACATCACAGAAGGGATGAGGATACTTCTATCTCAGATACATGTTTTCGGATGGATTAATTATAGAGATAAGGTTACCCACTTTTATACTTCAACACTATATGTCTAACGAATAGAAACACATTTAAATCAAGGCAAGAATAAGGGCAATGAACACAATGTTACACTTCAACTTTCATTTTTGTCAAGGAGAGAATAGAGAAAATATTAGAAGACTATATTTTGATTTTCACTCACGTATCAGGATAGGTTTGGGGACATTTGACCCACAAATCAACTTTGGCATAAACTTCATTGTCACCTGTCAAACCCTGAGGACGCAGAACTAAACTGATTTCCGGAGGCTGTTTTACCTAAAATATAAAACAAGACTTTTAATTTAAGCAGGAATTAATTCAGGAACGTCCCATCCTGTGTTATGGAGGAGGTCAGACTAGATGATCCCAATGATCCCTCCTGGCCTTAAAAATCTATGAATTTATTTACAATTGATTAGTGAACATGTGAACTAACTCCATTGATTATCTTATTTTAAACAGTTCAACCTTAGTTTATCCGGCCTATGTGGGAAGATTCATGGAATAAGTGGAGATAGAGATATTCTGAAGAACTAGTGTCCTACCATGGGTCATATTTAGGTAAGAGGGAGTTCTGGGATTAATGGGTGAGGTTAAACAGTGTTCACTATATTTTAAATGGAGAAAGGTATGTGAAAAGTGACTGGCATTTTTTTTAAATGAATGGAATTTAGAGTTATTTGTGGAATGTCACAAACAGCAAGTTAGAGGGGCATTCCACAAAGAAAGAAATCTAAACTTACGCTTAGGCCTTGTCTACACTGCCACTTTACAGCACTGCAACTTTCTTGCTCAGGAGTGTGAAAAAACACCCCCGGAGCGCCGCAAGTTTCAGTGCTGTAAAGTGGCAGTGTAGGCAGTGCTCCCAGTGCTGCTAGCTATTCCCCTCGTGGAGGTGGTTTTTTTAAAGTGCTGGGAGAGCCATGACTACACTGCCACAGTTGTTAGTGAAGACATGTCCTCAGTGTTAAGCCTTCACAGCTACCATATAACCCTGCTAGAGCACAGAGATGGAGCTTTTTTATTTTAGGCATATTGGCAGAGTTTTGCTAACTACTATTTTCTTTCTTTCCTTTTCAGTTTTTTTAAACATTCTTTGTAAACTGACTTCAAAGTAAAGTGGAAAAAGTACACAAACTTTTTGACACTGGGAGTCTGGATTTACTGAGGAGAAAAGCGAGTCATAGATGACAAACATGCTGGTACAAAGGGAAGAAGAGCTAGCTGGAATGACAAAGGAAGAGCGACAAGAAGAAAACACAGGCTAGAAACATTCCAACGCCCCCACCATGTTCCTCAGGGCCAGGAGTGTATGGGCTTGTCTACATGGGGACACTCAGGAAAGTTAATGTGAATCAACTAAAGGTGTGAAGTTAATGCACATAAGTTAAAATATGTTAAACTACATGTGGATTCTCTATTCAGGAGTAAAGTAGCCTTAGTTCACTATAATTTAGGAAGGATTAAGTCCATATTGAAAATATCCACCTCAAGTTTCAGTGAGAATCATGAGATATGGGGAGTGGCAGATATAAAAGGTCAGGGATGGCAGTGATACTTTCAGAGACACTGCAGGTACTCCTGAGTAGCAAAAGAAGGGAACAGGCATGGGTAGGGATAAGTGAGGTTGGAAGTGGCGAGTCCAGCAGAGAAGTTTGTAGGAGTTGGGAACGGTAGAAAGGAAGGGCCGGGGCTGAGATGATATCACTGGAGGTGAGGAGGAAGCAGCAGAGAATATGTGGGAAGAGACTATGACATCTAGAAGGGGAATGGAAAGAATTAGAGAAGAGTAGGGGACTGGTCATGATATTAATCAATCAGTTATCCTAAGAAACAATTATTGTGAAATTGAAAGTTAGTGTGAGCCAAATAATCAGGGAAATATTATATGGTGAATCAATTATAGCATGCAACAAATATGCAGAGAAACAACAGTAATATGAATCAATGCAGAGAACCAGTTATGAGGTGAGTCAAGTAAGCAAACAGGTATGTAATTAATCTATTAAGGAATTAATCAACTACAGAGAAAATAAGAATGCTGACAATTAATTAAAAAGCAAGTCACATATGCAGAGTATTAATTATAGACTGAATTAAAAAAGGGTGCTGAGGATTAATTATAAAGTCAGTTATATAGAGGGCCATCAAAGAATTGGAAGACAATTGGCAACCAGTAAGGAGGCTGAATGTTTCTGGTGTTATTGAGAAATCAAGGACTTGATGATGTCAGCAACCACATTCTAAAAATGTTCTGAAGGCATGCCCTGCTCAAAGGGAGAAATGGTGGCTGGTCTTGGCAGGGCAATGATGTGCCTCTCTCAAAAGACTGTTGAGAGACTAGCTAGGGTGAGAGAACTGAGTTACTCAAATAGGGAAAACAGTGAGGCTTTACCTCCTAGTTTAATCTAGGAGTTACTCAGACCATCACAAGAGAAACACCACCAAAACTTTGTTAATCATGAATAAAGGTATATTTGTTAAGGATCATATGAGTTTAAAGACAGTTTACACAGCACACAATCAGTATTTTTATACACAGAACTGTCAGTTTAGCAGCAACCTTTGTGGGGAGCCAGTAATAAAAAGTTCTAAGTGGCAATCCAAAATGATCTGTACTTTACATAGGCTTCTGGAAGAGATGGATGACATTAATTATACAGCATAAGAGTGGAATTATCATATACAAAAAAGTTTAGCAGCTGCAGGTGAGGATGGGAGGGGCTTTCCTTTAAAGTCAACCCCAAATTATCAATTTAGGTGTGCATGTGACTACAGCACATTAAACTACCAAATTATCCTTTTATTTCACTTACATCATTCTAGAACATGCAGGTGATAATAATTCCCTGGTGCCATTAAGTAAGTGTCATACACAGATATCTTAGGTTAGCAACAGCTTGATGGGGAGGGAGTGCCAGGGAAACGCATTCTTTCCTTGATAGATAATGTAGATAAATCTCTGATAATTTTCATATGACTTTACATTGTGCCTCTTCGTATAACCTTGTGGTGGGTCTACCCACGTGTGACCTCTGTTTTCATGGGACTTTGTATCAAAGCCTCATTTAGAAACTTTGCATTGCCCTTGGTATAATATTATTATAGCCCCTAAGGATAGAATAAGATAGAAGAAAATCTTCTTTTTGCTAGCAGTAGAACAAGAGCTCTCCCCCCCACACACACTCTTAATTAAATGCTCTGTTGAATGAATGAGGTGTGGATGAGCAAGGCATGGAAGGCAGCACCACCAGACAGCCTCAACTGTTGGAGAGGGGCTGGGAGCCAGACCCAAGGACAATAAAACATGTCAAGTGGGCTCATTAAAGACAAGCAGACATACTGACGGCCTCGGGGGTTAGAAGAAAGCACCTTCTTTTGGAAACACCCTCTTTGCAGCATTGGGACAACACTCAAAAAAAAGCAGCACAAAGGACCAATGGACACAGACACAGAGTTTGAATCTGGTCTAGATTTGCATAAAAAAAAAGCTGCTATAAAAGTGAGGTGTCTTGCAGAGAACCCCGGGTCTCGTCTTGTCAACATGGGAGCATCGATCCGGATCGGCAGAAGCCTGGCTCCACCCCCTCCCCCATCTAACTCACCTGGCCAGTGAAGTTAAGGGGAGCAACTAATTGGTAACAACAAGACGGAGTGTGTTTGTGTGAGTGTAAGTGTAATATATTATATGCATATAATAGTGTTAATGAATACATGTATTACTAATAAATGTGGCATTTTGTCTTATTCCCCCTAAAAAGATCCTGTGCAGTACTTTAAGTACAACATTTTGGTGGAGAATGCGAAAGGGGGAGCAAGCATAGAATCCACAGTTATTATAAAACTGGTGTGCACACCGCCAGCTTTAGCAAGCCTGGCACTATAGGAAAAAGAGTGTAAACCTTCAGTTAATTAACCAAACTCTGAAGGATATAGGAGTTTAGGTTTAAATTGTGTTCATGACTGAGCTAAAGAGGAGAACTTAGTGTTTCTCACTCTGATCCGGGGAAGGATTTGTATAATTGGTGTATGAACCCTCGGTGGTAGCAGACCGAGTAATACAGAGGGAAGCTTAGCATCTCTCCCTCTGGCCCAGAGTGGGTTAAAAACATAAGATACAGATCTTGTTCTGTTAAACCAAACTCTGAAGGATATAGGAGTTTGGGCAATGTAGTGTGGTTTGTTTGTTTTTTTGTAAGTAATATTGTGGTAATTTCACAATTTTGAAGAAAATGTTTAAGGAATGGGACCAGGAAGGGTGGGGGCTAGTTGGAAAGCCCACCCTCCTTGCTAAATTGGTAGTGGAACAAGGCTTGTGCCCATGGAAAGGAACTGTTTATTGGAAAAAGCAGGATCGGGCCCAGGCAAGCAACAGATAGAGAAACTGAAAACAGGTTGGGTACAGAGAGTTAAAACAGCACTCTCAAATCTTACAGCAGCAGTAACATCAGGAGAAGAAACATTTAAGACCCCAGAAGGGGGCAGACCTTTGGGACCCCTCTGGAGATTGGGAAGGGGGATATTTGGGTAAATTCCTCCTCCCAGGGCCAAAATGCCATTGAAACAGTTAACAACAGTGCCTGCTTCTGCCTCAGATCTCCAGGCCATGGCAAAATGGCTGGAGATTTTAAAACAGAAATTTTTTTCTAAATGGAGTGTTAACGCCCTTTTACTGAGAGAAAGGGAGGATTTACACTCACAAGAAATGCACCACTTAATTAGCATTTGTGCAGCCCCAAGTACCAAATACACTGTGGCAGAGACCAAGCAGGTTCTGCCAGGGTGAAAGCACTGTGCTAATTTGTTTCCAAGCTTCTATCTTTCAGGCTCTGAACCAGAACATCAGGAGAGCTGGTACCAGCTGAAGAGTTATAAAATACCATGGTTATAGTGTCATGACAAAGTCTGTGTTCAGTGTTCTGTGTTGCATGTTCTGTGTTTGTCTCTAGTGGTGTCCTGTGTTAGCACTGGGTCCAGAAAAAGAGGGGATACTACACTAGACAAGGTAAATGTCTTTTCCTCTCTCTACTTCCCCCATCTCCATCCAACTTATCAATCACCCCTTATGTCCAAAAAACTTTGGTTCCAAGTGCATCAGGTTTATTTGTTGTTAGGTTCTCTAATAGTCATTTTGTTGTTAATTTTTGTTATTAATACATTTGTATTGTTAGTTACATTTGCTTGTATTATTATTAATTCCACACTTTCCTCTATGCACTCTGGTTCTATTTCCCCAAGCCCCGAAGGGTAGTTCTTGGGCCCCCATAACCTGTAAGACCTTGGCCCATAATTGTATGGCCCCATCTTTCAGGTCCCCAGAAACCTCTGAAAACAACTGTTAAAAATAGGGAATTCTACAACATTTTAGCAACTAAATGTTAGTTTAAGTCCAAATCAGCTTAACCTTGCATAACAACTGTGGTACTCCTACAAAATCTTATTTGTTGTGTGTGCTTAAGAAGGTCCTGACCTCAGTGACTTTTATTGTTTGATGGCTATTGCAGCATCAAACTTGGGCCTCATTTTGTTTGTCAATGTACCCAATTATTGGAATGGTAATGTTTTTGTTGTATTTCCAATTATTATAATAATAACTGTTTGCATTTGTGTTTATGTTATATCTGGTGTTTAGTCAATTGTAATGGTTTTAGTTATATTCACCTGGTTATAATTGTTTGGTTTGTTTGCAACAAATACAAAAGATTTATATGGTGACCACTCAAGAATTGTTCTTGAGAGGTCAAAAGGGGGACAATGTAGATAAATCTCTGATAATTTTCATATGACTTTACATTGTGCCTCTTCGTATAACCTTGTGGTGGGTCTACCCACGTGTGACCTCTGTTTTCATGGGACTTTGTATCAAAGCCTCATTTAGAAACTTTGCATTGCCCTTGGTATAATATTATTATAGCCCCTAAGGGTAGAATAAGATAGAAGAAAATCTTCTTTTTGCTAGCAGTAGAACAAGAGCTCTCCCCCACCACACTCTTAATCAATTGCTCTGTTGAATGAATGAGGTGTGGATGAGCAAGGCATGGAAGGCAGCACCTCCAAATAGCCTCAACTGTTGGAGCGGGGCTGGGAGCCAGACCCAAGGACAATAAAACATGTCAAGTGGGCTCATTAAAGACAAGCAGACATACTGACGGCCTCGGGGGTTAGAAGCAAGCACCTTCTTTTGGAAACACCCTCTTTGCAGCATTGGGACAACACTCAAAAAAAAGCAGCACAAAGGACCAATGGACACAGACACAGAGTTTGAATCTGGTCTAGATTTGCATAAAAAAAAAGTTGCTATAAAAGTGAGGTGTCTTGCAGAGAACCCCGGGTCTCGTCTTGTCAACATGGGAGCATCGATCCGGATCAGCAGAAGCCTGGCTCCACCCCCTCCCCCATCTAACTCACCTGGCCAGTGAAGTTAAGGGGAGCAACTAATTGGTAACAACAAGACGGAGTGTGTTTGTGTGTGTGTGTGTGAGTGTAAGTGTAATATATTATATGCATATAATACAGTGTTAATGAATACATGTATTACTAATAAATGTGGCGTTTTGTCTTATTCCCCCTAAAAAGATCCTGTGCAGTACTTTAAGTACAACAATAATGAATCCATTAGTTATGTTTAGAAATAGCTCTTGGGAGAAGAACGGGACAATTCCCTTTGGTCATCCCAGATCCCTATTAACAGTCTTGCTCATTTCTGTTTAATTATTACTATACACAGAACTCTCAAGTGGAGTTCCAGATAGAGGAAAGGAAGAAATCCATTTTAGCCTTTACTACACTAGAGAATTTTAGCAAAAACTTCCCACCAACTTTCAGTGGTAGCACCCGTGGCAACCCTAGTCTACACAAGGGGTCAGCAGCTTCTTAGTTAATTGTATTAATTCAATTCAATATTAAAGCTGCTCCTTGAAAAGTTTAATTAATACTGTGATAGAAAGCCCAGCACTGGCTTGAGTTTTGGCTATAGCATGCAGTTAAACAGGAGATCATTTTTGCTACACCTCCCTAGCATAAACGTGGCCTGAGAAGTCTGTCTGCTCAGTTTATCATTATTGTTTTAACTTTCCACTGCTCCTGTAGTGCCAAACCAGTGCTGGTAATGCTAGCGGAGGCAGGCCCTGCCGCTTACACCCTGCTCCGCAGGGGAAGTAAGAAAACCTTTGCCAGGTTTCCAAGAAAGGTCCCTCTGGTGCATGGAGCTGCGCTGGGGGGACACGCTCAGAACCTTGCAGGGCAGCAGTAGCTACAGCCGCCTGCCTGACAGCGTGCCCGGAACAAGGCTCCCTCCCTTTACCTCCCACAGGGCTCTCACGTTGGCACCAGCTCCGGGGCTGCAAGGGAAGGGAGCAGCGCACATCTGGCTGGGCAGGCCAAGCAGGGACTGCCTTGCGTGCTGTGCGAGAGGATGTGGGTTAGCTCAAGCAGTGGCAACGCCCCCTCCATGCAGGTCTACGTGGAGAGCAGCAGAGCGACGCGGGGGCGAGGCAGGGGGGCAGGAAAGGGCCCCCGGGTTGGGGGTCTGTACGGAAGCCCCGCCCCAGGCTCCTCGGAAGAGGGGAAGGGCAGGACACAGTTTTTGTCGCAGCAGTACCAGGCTACCCGAGCTCCCTTCAAGGCACCCCACTCCACCCCACGCGCCGGGCTCCCTGCGGGCGGCGGGGGCTCGGCCAGGCACCCACCCGGCCGCCCCACGCGCCGGGCTCCCTGCGGGCGGCGGGGGCTCGGCCAGGCACCCACCCGGCCGCCCCACGCGCCGGGCTCCCTGCGGGCGGCGGGGGCTCGGCTAGGCACCCACCCGGCCGCCCCACGCGCCGGGCTGCCTCAGGCCGCGCGGCTCGCTACCTTCCAGGGCCGCTCCTGCCGCAGGTCTCGGAAGTCCTGTCCGTAGATGGACTCCAGCACCTGCAGCTCGTTCTCCTGGCGGAGCGGGTAACTCTCCGGGGCCTCCTCCGCCGCCGGCGCGCCGCTCACCCGGGCCATGTCAGCTCTGGCAGCGGCAGCAGGAGCCGCTGCCAGCCATGGCAGGGCCGCCGCCAAGCACTGGCCGCACCGGGCGCCTGCCACCGTGGAGGCGGCAGAGGCCCCAGCGAGAGCGCGGCCCTTCCACCTTGGGAGCCGGGCTCTGCTGCAGGCCCCACCCGCCGCTGGTGCTGCCCCCCGCGGTCGCAGGAGGAGCCGCCGCCTCTCAGGGCCCGTAAAACAAGGGCCTCACGGCCTCCTCCCTACAGCTCAGCCTCGGGACATGTCTTGACATTTGCACAGCGCTTCTCCCCCTCAGCCCTGATACTCCCAGACCCCGTGTGACATCTGACAGATGAAGGGGAAAGGAAGGAACAAGACTGGAGCACCCGCGGGGGAAATGATACTCTGAACTTTACTAGAACTGGCTCTCCAAAAGTCCTCAGTCTAAGATTGTAAATATTTCAAAGTCTGTTAGTTAAACGGATAGTTTCTAGTGTTTATGAACCCTAGAGACTTCTCATACACTTTCTTTAGGGGGTGTGGGCACAATTAAGATGGCAGCCCCATTTTGCTAGGTGCTGCATGAATACACAGGAAGACGTGGTCCTAGCCCCAGAAGCTTAATAAAATTATATTTCATGCAATGCATAGCCAAGTTTCAAAGCTGTATTAAGTTCATGTTCAGTTGTAAACTTTTGAAAGACCAAACCTAACATTTTGTTCAGATTTACAAACAACCTCCATTCCTTGAGGTGTTGGTAACGCTGAGGTTCCACTGTATTTTTAAGGTGCTTAGCTAGCCTCAGATGAAATGGCAAAGTATGGTTACTATTAATAAAGACTATATTGTGCAAAATCTTGTTTTACATTGAAGAGCTGTTAATTCATAAAATCTCATTATTCCTTAATATAAGGAAACGAGATAAAATTCGGTAGACATCAAAATCATTGCAGAAGCAATTGTTATATTTCAGAAGCAAGAATCACTTAAAACTGCAGATAATTATCATGCCTACTCTGTCCTGACACATTTTTCTCAGTGCTCCTAGTGTATCTCTGCAGATCTTTCTAGGGATAGGCACCAACTCTGTGCCTGCTCCAGGGCTGGAGTACCCGACCCCCTGGAAAAAAAAAATAGTGGGTGCTCAGCACCCACTGGTGGGCCCTACTGATCAGCTCCTCCCCTTTTCCCCCAGCACCTTCTGCCCACTGCTGATCAGATGTTCAGCAATGGGCAGGAGGCGCTGGGGGATATGGGGAGAAGCAGAGGCAGGAAGAGGCAGAGTGAGGGGGAGGAGGCTGGGGTGTGTGTGGAGTGGGCACAGCAAGAGGCGGGGCTGGAGCAAGGTGGGGGTGGGAAGGGGTGGAGTGGGGGCAGGGCCTGGGGCAGAGCATGGGTGGAGCACCCCTGGGAAATCAGAAAATCGGTGCCTATGTTTCTGGGCATGCAGGAGTTGGACACACATTCTGCACTCTTTTCCTTTTCCAGGTAGTTACAACTCCAGGTAGTAAGACTCACCAGCAGGTACTAGACAGCTACCCTCTAATGCCTTCTTATATAAGGAATAGCAGAATGTGCCATTTGGTAGTAGTTGTCTCCAGAAAATAAACAAGTGTAAATATTTGCATCAGTCCCTCTTTATTTTCTGTGAAAAAATATTTATATACAGAAATATATACAGGAATAATGAATAAATGGACATAGCCTTCTTTAGACACAATACAGCAGACAAGTGAGTTTACTGCAAAAGTCATTTATTTAGCTGCAAACTTAAGTGGCATATGACAAATATGGCAATTTCCTGCAATATCTTTGGGAGATCTTACTAGTTTATGTATCATTGTGGGCCATGAGTGAATGTAATTCCATTAGGGAGGGGGACCACAGCCCTCCAGGAACTAAGAAGAGTGTGGAGGGTTGTAACAGTTAGGGTCCAGACACCCCCATTGGAGAGCAGAAGCTTTAACCTCCTCCCCCCAAAAAATAACCAGTTAAATCAACTGATTGTATGCAAGAGAGACAAGGTAATATCTTTTATCGGAGCAACTTCTGTTGAGAGAGACAAACTTTCGAGCTTCAGGTTTAGAGACCCAAAGAAGAGTTCTGTGTAAGCTTGAAAGTCTGTCTCTCTCACCAACAGAAGTTGGTACAATAAAAGATGTTACCTCACTCGTCTTTCTAATATCCTGGACCAACACGAGTACAACACTGCATCTGACAGTTGTATACAATATTATTGTACTATAACACATACTGAGTAAGGTCTTTTATGAAAGGTTATAATGTTCTGAACTTGATGGTCATTATAAGTTATGAATACAGACTATGGTTATGAATGTATACATGGGCATATAGAGAAAATTATACATTTTAACTGTGGTACAACTTTAGCATCATCTCACAACAGGACAGTGAAGCAATCAGGCAGGGAGGTACTACACCTCTACCCCGATATAACGCGACCCGATATAACATGAATTCTGATATAACGCGGTAAAGCAGTGCTCTGGGGGGGGCGGGGCTGCGCACTCCAGCAGATCAAAGCAAGTTCGATATAACGCGGTTTCACCTATAACGTGGTAAGATTTTTTGGCTCCTGAGGACAGCGTTATATCGGTGTAGAGGTGTACCTCCCAAACCAGTTGTTTACATGAAACCAGCTTCAAGTACCCATTCCCTGTACAACCCAGGAAAAGTCTAGGATGGGCCATGAAAGTTAATAGAAAGACATTGTGACAACTGGGGATTTCCCCACTTTGAATAGGTATAGTGACTAAAGAAAAAAAAAAAAACCCTGCAAACCCTTTTAAAATGGAAGGAGTTTGAAGTGAAAGACATCCAGAAACTGAGGGAAAGCCTCTAGGCAGGAAGCTGTCAGTGAAATGTTGGATCTGTCCTATAGTTAAAGATCTATAGGATCTGTTCAAAGGCGTTAGGTAACTTGTATTAGAAAAGAAAATTCATCTAACATGAAAGTGTAAAGCCTGTGGTTGCATCTTTATGTTTATTTACTGTGTAATTTGTATGTGTTTGCTTTCCCTTACTATTTCGTCTTTGAATCTGTGGTTTTTCTATTAAATAAACCTTTTGTTTATTTTTACCCCAAGCACATCTCTGGTGTGGAAACTAGGTGGAGTTTGGGGACCAAAGTAAGCTGGTATCTGAGGAGCTGGTTTCATGCCATAGGGGGTGATGAACCGAACAGGAAAAGTCTGAGTGTCTGATAGTTAAAAGAACTCAAGGAGGACAAATTTGTAGAAACTTGGGACTGGAAGGGCTGTTGGTGTCATTTTGCAAGGAGTAACTAGGCTGGGGAAGCCAGACTGAGACCTTGTGCTTGTGGGAAGACTATTCTTTTATACTCCTCCTTAGCAATTTGTCCATGTTTTCACTTTGTGTAAGATTTCTTTTTGATTTTCAGGTTGTTAAAGAGCTATATACTTTAACATGAAGTAAGTATGGCTTATCCCATGTAATTTTAATATACATTAAATCAATGGACTTTACTTATGTGGCATATACAGAATAAGATAGAGTGCTAAAAATTAAACATATGTGTATGTAATGTTGTAGAAAAAAATGTTTCATATTGCATAATTAAAGGCAGGGCTGATAGCACCACATATTAAGGTTGCCCCGCATTTCCTATCATAAGACCCTGTTTTCAGTTGCTTATAACTTTGCTAAACGGTAACCATTCAGGTTGAAATTTTCCATGCTAGATGTCTGTCTCACGCGGAATGAAAAGTTTCAGTCAAAATGGTTCTGCCATTTCTGAGGGCAAGGCTAGTTAAAAATACATTGTTTTGCCCATGTAAAAAAAATTCTAGTGACCTTTTCTTTGAGAAGCTCTAATGCCCCCATGCTTTGTAGTAAGAACTTAAAATGTGGTGTGGGGGTGGCCTTTGTCTCAAGGGTATGCCTTTTGCTATAACTGTGAAAATCTGCCCAACTTTGTCCAAGTTACAAACCTTTGAAAAGCTGTAGTTTGCACATGCTCAGAAGAGACTTGTTCGAGGTTGAAAATCTCTGAAAATTCCATCTTAGAATCATAGACTTTAAGGTCAGAAGGGACCATTATGATCATCTAGTCTGACCTCCTGCACAACGCAGGCTACAGAATCTCACCCACCCACTCCTGTATCAAACCTGTGTCTGAGCCATTGAAGTCCTCAAATCATGGTTTAAAGATTTCAAGATGCAGAGAATCTTCCAGCAAGTGACCCGTGCCCCACACTGCAGAGGAAAGCGAAAAACCCCCAGGGCCTCTGCCAATCTGCCCTGGAGGAAAATTCCTTCCCGACTCCAAATATGGTGATCAGCTAAACCCTGAGCATGTGGGCAAGACTCACCAGCCAGACACCCAGGAAAGAATTCTCTGTAGTAACTCAGATCCCACCCCATCTAACATCCCATCACAAGCCATTGGGCATACTTACCATTAATAGTCAAAGACCAATTAATTGCCAAAATTAGGCTATCCCATTATACCATCCCCTCCATAAATTTATCAAGCTTAGTCTTAAAGCCAGATATGTCTTTTGCCCCCACTGCTCCCCTTGGAAGGCTGTTCCAGAACTTCACTCCTCTGATGGTTAGAAACCTTTGTCTAATTTCAAGTCTAAACTTCCTGATGGCCAGTTTATATCCATTTGTTCTTGTGTCCATATTGGTACTGAGCTTAAATAATTCCTCTCCCTCCCTGGTATTTATTCCTCTGATATATTTGTAGAGAGCAATCATCTCCCCTCAGCCTTCTTTTGGTTAGGTTAAACAAGCCAAGCTCTTTGAGTCTCCTTTCATAAGGCAGGTTTTCCATTCCTCGGATCATCCTAGTAGCCCTTCTCTGTACCTCTTCCAGTTTGAATTCATCCTTCTTAAACATGGGAGACCAGAACTGCACACAGTATTCCAGATGAGGTCTCACCAGTGCCTTGTATAACCGTACTAACACCTCCTTATCTCTACTGGAAATACCTCGCCTGATGCATCCCAAGACCCCATTAGCTTTTTTCACAGCCATATCACATTGGCAGCTCATAGTCATCCTGTGATCAATCTACTCAGAGGTCCTTCTCCTCCTCTGTTACTTCCAACTGAGGAGTCCCCAGTTTATAACAATAATTCTTGTTATTAATCCCTAAATGCATGACCTTGCACTTTTCACTATTAAATTTCATCCTATTACTCCAGTTTACAAGGTCATCCAGATCTTCCTGTATGATATCCCGGTCCTTCTATGTATTGGCAATACCTCCCAGCTTTGTGTCATTTGCAAACTTTATTAGCACATTCCCACTTTTTGTGTCAAGGTCAGTAATAAAAAGATTAAGTAAGATTGGTCCCAAAACCAATCCCTGAGGAACTCCACTAGTAACCTCCCTCCAGCCTGACAGTTCACCTTTCAGTATGACCTGTTGTAGTCTCCCCTTTAACCAGTTCCTTATCCACCTTTCAATTTTCAGATTGATCCCCATCTTTTCCAATTTAGCTAATAATTAGCCATCTGGAACCGTATCAAATGCCTTACTGAAATCAAGGTAAATTAGATCCACTGCATTTCCTTTGTCTAAAAAATTTGTTACCTTCTCAAAGAAGGAGATCAGGTTGGTTTGGCATGATCTACCTTTTGTAAAACCATGTTGTAATTTGTCCCAATTACCATCAACCTCAATATCCTTAACTACTTTCTCCTTCAAATTTTTTCCCCAAGATCTTGCATACTACAGATGTCAAACTAACAGGCCTGTAGTTGCCCGGATCACTTTTACCCCCCTTTCTTAAAGATAAGGACTATGTTAGCAATTCTCCAGTCATATGGTACAAACCCTGAGTTTACAGATTCATTCAATAGTCTTGCTAATGGGCTTGCAATTTCATGTGCCAGTTCCTTTAATATTCTTGGATGAAGATTATCTGGGCCCCCCCGATTTAGTCCCATTAAGCTGTTCGAATTTGGCTTCTACCTCGGGTGTGGTCATATCTACCTCCATATCTTCATTCCCATTTGTCATCTTACCATTATCCCTAAGCTCCTTATTAGCCTCATTAAAGACTGAGGCAAAGTATTTGTTTAGATATTGGGCCATGCCTAGATTATCCTTAACCTCCACTCCATCCTCAGTGTTTAGCGGTCCCACTTCTTTCTTTTCTTCTTATTTATATGGCTATAGAACCTTTTACTATTGGTTTTAATTCCCTTTGCAAGGTCCAACTCTACATGGCTCTTGGCCTGTCTCACTTTATCCCTACATGTTCTGACCTCAATAAGGTAGCTTTCCTTGCTGATCACTCCCATCTTCCACTCCTTGTAGGCTTTCTGCTTTTTCTTAATCACCTCTCTGAGATGCTTGCTCATACAGCTTGGTCTACGACTCCTGCCTATGAATTTTTTCCCCTTTCTTGGGATGCAGGCTTCTGATAGTTTCTGCAACTTTGACTTGAAGTAATTCCAGATCCCCAAGTTCCAGTCCAATCCACTTCCCTAACTAATTTCCTTAATTTTTTAAAGTTAGCCCTTTTGAAATTAAAAACCCTAGTCACAGATCTATTTTTGTTTATCCTTCCATTTAATTTAAATTGAATTAGCTCATGATCGCTCAAACCAAGGTTCTCCCCTACAACCATTTCTTCTATGAGGTCCTCACTACTCACCAAAACCAAATCTAAAATGGCATCCCCTCTTGTTGGTTCAGCAACTACTTGGTGAAGGAATCCATCGGCTATTGCATCTAGGAAAATCTGAGCCCTATTATTATTATTATTACTGGCACTTGTCCTCCAGTCTATATCCGGGAAGTTAAAGTCTCCCATGATCACACAATTCCTATTAGTATTTGCTTCATTAAAAACATTAAAAAGGTCTCTATCCATATCCAAATCAGATCCCGGTGGTCTATAGCACACCCCACGCACTATCTCAGGGGAGGATCTAGTAGCTTTCTTCCCCAATGTGATTTTGCCCAGAGTTTGGTCTTATCCATTCCATCCCTTCTTATTTCTTTACAGTCTACCTCATCATTGCTATACAATGCTACTCCACCACCTTTGCCTTTATTTCTGTCTTTCCTAAACAGCACATACCCTTCAATACCTGTACTCCAGTCATGACTACTATTCCACCATGTTTCGTGGTGACAGTGCGATTCTCCAGTCTATCCCCTGTTCCCTCTGGCTGCTAGTCCTCTTGATTCCTATTCACCCTTGCAATCCTCTGCAACTCATCCCGTATCCTCCTGGGGCTCATGTTTGGTGTTGATATCTCCATTGACTCTTCCCCTCTTCCTATAGGACTAGCTGCTCTTCTCTTCTTCCTTGCCCTCTCACCTTCAGCGACCACCTGGTGTGCCCCTTTTTCATTTTCCAACTCTGCAAACCTGTTCCTGAGCTCTATTTCTCCTTCACTAGCCCATCTTTTCCTCTGCCTGGTTCTCTTAGTCACATGCTTCCACCGTCCACTTTCCTCACCCAGCAGTGAGGAATTCCCCTCAGAATTCTTTGGTCCTGCTTCCATCTGCAAGTCTGAGCTTTTCCATTCAGACTTCTCATGGACATTTTCTTAGGGAGCGGGCAGTGGTTCTCTCTCACCTTTTGGCCAGGGATAGTGGCAATGTGTCGTTTTTCCCGGCTGAGCGGACAGTACTGTGGGGAATGCGGCTACTACCTGCCATATCTGTTCTTGCTGCATAGGGTTGAGCTCTTGGCCAATGGCTACCATGCCTGGCTCCTCGTAGTTGCCAGCTAAGGGCCCAAGTTCGGGTTCTGGGGGGTATGGGGCAATCATAAAACCCTCGCGGTCCTTCCACACCTTCAGCAGGTTTACGTGGTATACTTGGGTGTCCCATCGACATCCGGCTCTCATAATCAATGGGCCCCACCCACCTAGGCTGGCCAGCTGTCTTGATTTTATAGGGATAGTCCCCAAAAGGAGTGCCAATCACTGGTAAAGGCACCAAGGGGGCCCTGGGTAACCCCTTTGGGCTGGCCTTCTGGCACTCTGGGCAAGAGGTACAGTAATCCCAGACCTATTGGTGTATGCCTGGCCAGAAAAACTGTTGGGCTATTCTTAGGAAGGTCTTTTCTCGCCCCAAATGACCCGCCCAGGGGACCGCGTGGGCTAGGCGGAGCAGCCCTCTTCAGAACCTTTGGGGGACCAACAATTGGCACTTCTTGGCTCGGGTCTCTGGCTCCTGGGCCACTCGATAAAGTAAGTCTTTGTGGATCTCAAAATGGGGGCCTTAGGGCCGATATTGCCGAGGATGGACCTCTCCATCCTGGCTGACCGCTTGTTCCCAGACTCGACTAAGGCTGGAGTATCCTCTCTGTTCCTCCAAAAAATCTCCATCAATATCCAGCCACCTCGTCTCTTCCCCTGTCAGACCGTCGGTCAAGGCCTGGCTCTCCTTGGTTACTTCAGGCCCTCTCGATGTCCCCTCCAAAAGGTCGTGTGGCCCGGGTTGGCCCAACAAACCCTGTCTCCCAAAGCGGGCTCTCTTCCTCTTCTCAGGCTGTCAACTCCACCCCCATATAAGACTGGCGAAACCTGGCCAGTTGCGGCCCAACACCATGGGGTACGCTAATCTAGGGGCCACCCCCATTAAGCAATGCAACTCCTGTTGGGCGACCTCCAGTTGCACCCAGACGGTGGGGTAAGACTTCATGTTTCCGTGTATACATTGTAACTGTATCGGGGCCCCGGTGGGAAGGGAGTCCTCTAACAGTCCCATGCAAATGACAGTTTGGCTGCACCCAGAGTCCACCAGTGCTAAGGTTGGGGTTCCCTTCACTCGCACTGGGATCACCATCTTCATCGGCAGGTCCTTCCAGGCTCGTCGGTCCGTCCTTCCGGGCTTGTTGGTCCGCCGTCAGGACCTGTCCATAATTACAGTCCATGTAGGGGCACTCTCTCCTGAAGTGCCCCCTTTGTCCACACTGGTAGCATCTATAGCGATTCCCCTCCATGGGTAGGGTGCCTTGCGGTAGGCTTAACTCCCCAGACGGGTCCTCTTGGTCCCAGGACAGGCGCGCCCCTGAGGGTTTGTTGGCAACCCCAACTGTCGAATGGGCAAACGGGGACCTCCTCCGCCGGTCATATGCACCATCCCTTCTGGAGGTCGGTCTCCCCTTCCTGAAGTCCTTGTCTTAAGACCCGCTCGCTCTTCCGGCTCCACTGCCATGTAGTCTTTGGCGAGGGACATAGCCTCTGTGAGGGTCTTCGGCCAGTGTCGCTGCACCCACTCCTTCCTCCCGATGGGCAGGATCCAGAGGAACTGCTCCAACGCCACAGCCTTGGCTACCTGGCAACTAGTATGGCGATCCGGCTCTAGCCACCTCCAACATTGGTCGCGGACCTTCTGGGGCTACTGCCCGTGGCCGGGCTCCTGGCAGATATTTCTCTCGATGCAGCTTCTGCCAGTAAGTCTCTGGACTGATGCCCACCCAGCTGGTCTAGGATAGCGGCCTTAACCATCTCATTTTGCAGTGCCTCCTGTGGGTCAAGATTGCGGTAAGCGGCCTGCACAGGGCCCGTTAAATACGGGGTGAGAATAGTGGCCCAATGTTCGAGGGGCCACTGAGTGGCCATAGCTACCCATTCAAAAGTTACTAAGAAGGCCTCGGGGTCATCCCCATCTTAGTCAGCCGCACCGGTATTCCCCCGCAGCCCTCCCCTGGCCCTCCTCCGGCTGGGTTAGGGGTAGGACTGGCTGCCATCTTCAACAAAGACACCACCTGTTGAAAGAGTCAATCTTGACTTACTTGCTGCTGGGTGGCTAACTCCCAAACCAGCTATTGCTGAGATTCTTGTTGCTTTGCTGCCTGCAGTTACTGCTGTACAGCCAGTTGCTGTAACAGCTGCGTCTGCTGTTGTATAGCCTGTTGCTGCTGGTTTTCCAGCAGCCATTTTAGGAGCTTGTACATGTGGGTCCTTCTAGCAGGCCCTGGTCGATGCCCACATTCTCCACCATTTATGGCAGGTTTTGTACCTCGTCAACCCCTTCGATTCAAGGGAGGGTGAGGTTAACCCCACCTCCTTGCATCTACATCGGTTCTACTACCTCCCCGGTAGTCAGCGCTGTATGGCCCAATGGCTGGAGTCCCTCTAAATGCTCTTCCCCTGGTGGAATAGTGGTGCCTGGTGGCCAGAGTCCCTATAGTGCGCTCCTAAAGCAGCGTGGCCCAATGGCCAGAGTCTCTCTAAACTCTCTTCCCCTCGTAGGATAGTGGGCCCAGCGGCCAGAGTTCATCTCTCCTTGAGGTAAAAGAGGGGTCAGTGAACTATGTCATCACCAAAAGGGGGGGAGGGGTTAGAGACCTCCAGTAGGGGATCCTGGGCCCACCCACCTCTACCAGGCTCCAACCCAGGGCCCTGTCAGTGACGGCGTGATCCGCCACGTGTCAGCGGGGAATCCTACCACAACACGCTGCCCTCAGAATGGTGGGAGATACCACTCCCTTCCCTTCCCTGGGTCACTTGCTACCCGTTCTCCAAACGTAGCAGTCCCTGTGGCATCAGGATCTCCAGGTTCTCCCTGGGGTTCCAACAGCTGCCAGCCTCTGGTCCCAATCCCTGGCTCCTCAGCTCTCTCCGGTAAGGGTCGCAACTGCTCCTGGGCTGGAGCCTCTGCTAGGCATCCTCCTTCCTCCACCACCACCCCTGACTGAGCAGCTATGCAGGCTTTTATACTTTACTCCTGGTTTGCGCATGCCCAGCAGAGCCTCAGGGGCGTGGTTTCTTCTGCCAGCAGGGAAGGGTTAACCCTCTCAGTCCCAGTGCGGGGCCAGTCCACCCCGTCACACATCCATACAAGTGGGCTGAAATAAGGTTGTTGGGTAACTAACTCTGGCATTTACTAACTTTTGAGTGCTTAACTCTGTAACCTTAATATTCTTCTAACATAATTTATCGGTGTGTGACTTTAGAAATACAGTGTGATCATGTAATTAAAGACTATTATAATGCATAATTGCCAGAGATAAAGTTTAGGTTAAGACTAAAGAATAAGCAGATTTTGTTTATTTTGTATCATATTTTTAAAAATCTGGTGTTATGGGAAGGCTAGACTAAAGAGAGTTGCATTTTTCTTTGAAGGAGTTAAAGTTCATGGTCATCCCCATTCTTTCAGGGATGGAGTTCCTGATTTGCTGACCAATTACTGTGAAAGTTGTCTTTCCTACACACGAGTTCACTTTTGAGGTTGACAGTTTAAATTTTCCAGTGGAACATAGCTGTCATAGGAAATCATGATCACAGAGGCTGAGATGGTCCCTGTGCAACCTGCTGTCTGTTGGCTATGTTCCCTATTCACAACAGGGACACGTAGGTGTAATAACTCAATTTTCCAATCTTTACAACAAGAAATAATTGATTGCCAGTAGCTGAGAAACCCTTTACCTGCCCACATTAATGTAACATATTTAAAAATGTAACTATATATCTGAATAAGTTAACATTTGTAAATTTACTGGGAACCTTAAAGTATATATATGTCAAAAAGATATTACTCAGATTGATTTTAATAAACTAGGAAGCTAAAATTTCACCCAATCTAAGAGACAAATTTGCAAAATTACTTTATCCCAACTGTCTATAATTTGCACGCACCGTTATTTGTGCAATGAAACAACAGAATTTGCATATCCAAGTACCTAAATCAGCCAGTTAAAAGCTACCTATTCTGCATGAACAGATGATATGTTCACGCAGCTTCAGAGAGGTTTTTGGAAATTTGACCCTAGACATTGCAGGACTGGTTTGCACAAATATAAATTTGGAAACTCCTAATTTTGAACAAAATAAAAATTACCATCAGAAGCTGACAATAAAATACTTTCCCCCTCCCTCCTAATATTAGAATTATTTTAGATATTGGCAGAAACTTTCCCCCTTCAGAAAATAAACTTCTGATTTTCCTCTGTCTTTCTCAGGCACGTTGAGCTGACAGCTCCACAAGCAAGATGGCTGCCATCAAAAACCAAAGCCTTCAGCTGAGGGTCATGTGATCTAATCTCTCTTCTTTAGGATCTCTATGAACACAGCAGCAAGCAGTCTAACAGCCAGTGCTGCAAGCAGACTTGCTGAAAGCTCTGAAGACCTGAAGGTTTTCTGCAATCTGTGGAGCGTTAAGAATACAGATAGATGAAATGCATGTTGATTCTATTACTTGGATGCTCTATCATGTATTATAATTTTTAAAGAGAATTGTGCTTGATCTGGGGGTACACTCACAGAAGGTCACATAGGATTATGGTGGGTTTTTTTGGTTCATTGAAGACTGGAGTGGTATCTGTTTTAGGATTTAAAAATTATATTTCATGGGAACCAGCTGGTGCTCTGTGGAAGCCATTGGACATTCATTTACTTTCCTCTGAATGGAATTTAAGTGTCTTCTTACTATCAAGTGAGCAAGAACATATATGCAAAATTAATTCATTTTTCACAGTAAGAAAAATGGATATAGTGTGTTAGGACAGTTGTAGGGGACTTAGCACTGAAAAAGAGATGCTTTTCCTCTCTTTTTTGAAAAAGCTAAGCAAAGACTGAGAACAGGGGGAAATAACATAGTTGATTTTTCTGTAAGTTTTCCAATCCTATTTTAATGTACAATAAGTTGTTTTTATTATGATCTGCTGGGAGGGCGATGTATGATGTGGACTGGATTTTTCTCATTCATGTTTGTTGTGGTAAAACATGCTGAGGAAACACTGTGACATGGAGAAACAAGAAATATGGAAAAAGTAATAGCAGGGCAGAGTCATGTTTTTTCCCCTTCTTTCCTTTCCTGAGTATAATGATTCATGAGGTAGAGACATGACAAGTCAAACCTGCTTTCCAGGACACAAATTCAGTGAAGACTTTGCTGGGTACAATCAACTTGGCTTTATTCACAAAAGCAGTTCTTTTGCCTGTACGCTCTGTTCAGTGGAAAGCATTGGTTCAATCATGTGTGATTATTAGGTAGGGAGAAGGAAGAAAGAACACTCACCATGGGGTACAATGGAAGCTGGATTTCAAGAAATGAAAGTGACCATGCCCTCTATCAGGATGTCACCAGAGCTTTAGAAATTAGGAATGTGTCTAATACACAAATTGTGTGGAACAATAGAAGCTACAATGGGATCGGACACTTGGAAAATGGGGAGTACATTGAGGAGCAAACCTACAGACATTTCACTACCACTGTGCAAATTGTCATCTTTATAGGCTCTCTACTGGGTAAGTAAGCATTGTTGCAGTTTTTCTGTTATGTGGGTTTACTGGTGGCTGCAGTCTGTGACCCACACCCAAGCAATAATTACTGTGGTCACAAATTACTACTACACAGGCAACTCTTGGTTGTCATTTTAGGTTTTTGCTGTCTCCTTAAGTGGAATTAATAAAGTGTGCCTTTGAGTTTTCTGTAGGTTTCTGATGCTCTCTGTAATATAGATTACAGCTATCAAAAATTAGTCAGTTGAAATTGCCTTGATATGCATATGTATTATTTAGTAAACTTTCCCTTGGGAATTCAAATAAATGAAAGGATAATGCATTGAGTGTGCTCTTATTTTCAAAGGTAATGGGATATACAGTAATTATAATAAAAATTAATTTAAAATGTTTTGGATAAATGATACTGAATTTTTATATTTGAGACTGTCAATTTTACATTGGTCTCCTGCAGATTTCAACTGAATCCTTTGTAAATGTTTGTGCTGTAAGTTATCCATGTGATATTGTACTTATTTGCTATGTAATAGCTAACAAATTAAAATAATTAAGATCATATACAGTTTAGATACATGGTAGTAACTGCTAATATATTATTACATAACTTTACCCATTTGTGTATATATTTGCTTTCTAAGGATTTGTAATGTGGCATTTTGTTATCAATTACATTTTCTTTTCTTTCAAGAGACAAGCCAAGACAGGCATTAGAAACAGTTTTGTCTGTCATACCTGTAGGTGATCTTGATTTATACAGTTTGGGAGCTCAATACAATAGATTTTAATAAAATGCCACTAAGAGGTAAGTCATGCAAAGCCAATTATTTTAATAAGATGAGACTTTTCACATAGGAGCTGATCCTGAGAGCTACTGAGCACCTGTGGCTTTGACTGAGTTCTAAGGGACTTGCGGATGGTCCCCACCTCTCAGGATGAGGCTACAGTCATTTGGACACAACTGACTGAATGTTTTCAGTGGTGCTAGGATATATTTTGGTGGTGGTGATAATTTTAAAAATTAACTTCTCCCTGGTAACAATTCATATTTCTTTAGTCTACCTTAAATGGTTATACTGAATAGTTTCCTTTCTAAATACAGAATAAGAAAAGTCTTGTGATAAAGACATTGGGCTAGGACTCATATTCAAGTTCAATTTCTAGCTCTGCCACAGCCTTGCTGTGTGACACTGAGTAAGTCACTTACTCTTTGGGCCTTAGTTTCCCCATCTATAAAATGGAGATAATTCTTCTTTTCTTCTGCCTTTTGTCTGTCTTGTCTATTCACACTGTAAGCTCTTTGTGGTATGGAGTTTGTACAGTTCCTAGCACAGTGGATCCACCGATTCTGTCAAAGTCTCTAGGTCAGTGGTTCCCAAACTGGGGTTCGCAAAATGTTACAGGAGGTTCTCGGGAGGAAAAAATTCCCTAATGGCAGACAGAGCTGTCCCTAGGTACCCTGGACAGCAGGGGGCCAGCAGCCTGGAGCCCCTGGACTTCCAAGAGCTAAGCAGATCTAAGTAAGCATATCTATCACACTGAGGAGGTTTAAACTTCAAGACTCCTTATAAGAAATGGAAAGGGAGGTGGATATTTTTTGCTGTTTTTAAAATTAAATAGGCAGCTAGTATTGTTTTTAAAATTATGAAGAACAAGTTTAAGCTTTGTTGTAACGTGCGTTGTTTGCCTGGACTGCTCAAGACCTGAATGCTTGTGTAGGAGGAACAATTTGAGTTGGCTTCTTAAATATCTTCATGCTGTTTCACATCTGATACTCGATGAAATATAGGAGCCTTGTCTTATAACCGGCTTATTCAAAGTGATACAAGCTACTAAAGTGAGATCTTGGAAGAGTGTTGCCATTTTCATAATGTAATAAAAATACTGTAATGATAAATAATTAATAATAAATAGTGTGTAATAAGCATGTCATAAAAACAAATTTTATATTTCCAAGATCACTGCTTTTATAATTTATACTTAGGTAAAGGAGAAAATCCCTGGAAACATTCGTTTTTAGGAGAGGGTTTGCAAGACTTGACATTTTAGTGAAAGGGATTAACAGGTTGTTAAAGTTTGGGAACCACTGCTCTAGGTGCTATTGTAATACAAGTAATGATATGTATACTCAGTTAAACCCCAGTCCTAATATTGGCATTCATGAATCAGACTCCAAAAAAAAAAAATCAGGCTTAAAAATTAGATTTTTAAATACAATTCATTTGCCTTCTGTTTCTTGAGGCTTTAGAATAGCATGGGGTTATCTATTCAGATTTTTCTCTACAGGTATGAGAGCTAAAAACTTTATTTTCATGTAATTGGTGTCTTCCCAGGAATTGGGCTTTAAGGAAAAATACTAAATTTCACAAGACTTGTAATAAAATCATGAGAGTTGGCAACATTGCAATCTGATTCACCCAGCAAGACCCCCAGTGAAGTAACTGAGGCTTTGGCATAGGTGCAAGGGTGCATCTGCAGATTAGATTGCAGTCTGGGGCCTTTGTCAGCTTCCTTTGTCTGTGCAGGTCTTTCACACAACAAAAAAGGAGGGGAAGACTTTTTTAAATAGGAAAATGTGATTGAAAATCAACACAAATGGTCAGGGGGCTTGGAGCAGATGTAGTATCTAAAACTACTACTACCTCTTAGGTTTTGAAAATCCATTCTCCCTATATATGTCTCTGCTGCACTGAATCACTAACTCTTTTAAGTACTTATGACTTCCTATTATCATAATATCTGAGTACCTCCCTCTATTGAATGTACTTACCCTCACAACACCCCTGTGTGGTAGGGAAGTTAGACTATTTCCATTTTACAGATAGGAGACTGAGTCACAAAGAGCTGAGAGACAAAGGGACTAGTCCAAAATCACACAGGAAGTCTGTAATACAGAGCAGGGAATTGAACCCCAATCCCTTGAGTTCCAGGCTAGTGCCCTAATCACTGAATCATCCTTCCTGTCTGACAGAACAGCTGTGTACGGATATTGCAGATAGCACTGTGTTGAATGTAATTTCAGGATGTAGAGGGTTTGTCATTTTGTTTCAGGTCACTTGAATGGAAGCTGATCCTACAAACATGTAAGCATGTTGTTAACTTCCCATGGTAAAGTTATGCAAATGCTTAAATATTTGCTGGATTAGGTGTCTATATGGTGTGGAATTACTTTGTAATCTTTAAGATTAAACCCTGTGAAACTGTAGCTGTAATATAAACCTAGGGACCAGATCCACAAATCAATACTCACGTGAGCACCCTCATTACCTTAAATTCCCATATGTAGATTGAGCCCTACAAGAAAATTTAACAGTAACAGGTCTTTTTAAAGAAAGATGTATAACGTTTGTTTTTTTTTCTTTAATACCTATGACTTGTGGGAAGACTTGTAACAGTAGGTGGTATATTTATGTTAGTTTTTCCTTTAATATGTGAAGAGGTTGTTAGTGTGAATGGTTTTGGTATTTGACTTTAGTTTTCTACACAAAGTAAACAAACAGCTCCAGTAATTTTTTCTTTATGGATAATGTTAAAAATACATTAACAGTACATTCACAGATGTTATATTTTATAATTTAATTGATAATATTAGATTAGCAGATGTTAGTTTGCTTTAAAGGGGAATGGATCCCAGCTGTCACTAGCCTGCCAAGGCCTGAATATGGACAGTGGCTTTTAAATATGTGACAGGGTTTAACTGGTAGACACAAACCAAAAATATCAGAAGGGCATGCAATGATGTGGGGCTCATTATTATTTTTTTAAATGTGTAAATATTTTGAATAACCTTCATTTTCTACTTCAGCATTTCTGACATCAGTAATAAAGAATCAGAGAATGCCAGGTTTTGACTGGACAAACATGAACTTTGGTCTAAAAATCCTTTTTATAATTTAGTGCAGTTAGATGAGATAATTATGTTAATGTAGCGGCCAAACTTGTGCTACAGTTTTACACACACACAAAAAAATTATGAAGTTTTGGGTCTTGCTCTACAGGCCTTTCTCTGGGGCAAAGCAAACCCACCACTCTTCCTTCTCCACTGCCAGTGTGGAAGGCTGTGACTTAAGTGTAACAGGTAGATGGATCACTGTGGCCAGGTCCTTGACTGGAAGGAAGGGGTGAAGTTTCCTAGCAAGCTGGATGTGAAAGGAGGCATTTTTAGATGCTCATGCTACCTAGTTACCCAACCTTAGTAAACAGAACCCCGAGACATTACACCGCTTTGATAAAAGGAGGCTGTATACCTTCAATGGAAGGGGCAGACAACATCTTGGGTAGCTCTTCAAAGAATTTCTCCTTTTCAACCAGCATTACTTGTACAGCTTCAGCTCATCATCCAAGAGCTGATTTCTTGTAGGAATTCTAACATTTTCGTAGTGATGGTAGTTGTATCATTTCAGAATACATCAGCATACTATTGACAGCTGAGCCTGTAGTATCTTGCTGCCTTTGCCAGTGGTCTCATGTGGATACTGTAGAGAAGAAGGGGTAGCATGTGGGACCCTGCAGGTGAAGGCCTTTGGAGAGAAGGAGCAGTTATTCATCACCACTCTCAGCTCTACTACAGAGGAACTATTGTAGTGCTGGGACATCTTCTCATGTGAAATCAATACTTTTTGGTCCACTGTGTCACTAACTGCATAAAATTCCAGCAGTATGATCATGGAGATCTTATGGCCCTGGACACAGGCCAGAAAGTTGTCTTTTAGTGCTACTAGAACTGTCTCAGTAGCTGTGCCCTTGTTGAAGCATCCAAGATATAGGCTGATGTCCTATATTGTTGGTGCCTGATGGCTACTTCTTTCTCAGTTATTTTACCCAGGAATAGGAGCTTTGAGATAAGATGGTAGTTAGATAGGTCTTCAAGGTTGGGTGATGAATTCTTGAGAATTGGGCAACTGTGGCAGTTTTCAAGGAGTTTGGTAGGCATGCAGCTCTGATGGAGGAATTGTCTATCTCCATTAGTTACTCCTGAGGGCATTCTGTGCCAAAAAAATAAAAATTCTGCGCTCAATATTTTAAAATTCTGCAAATTTTATTTGTCAAACAAATGTGGAAGCTCCAGCATGGTACTGGGAAGTATAGGCCACTGGCTGCACAGAGGTGGGAGAGCACTCTGCAGCTCCCCGTGAGGACATGGACTCAGCAATAAGGTTGCACTCAACCGTGACACAGCGCAAGGGTTGGGCCTACACCAGAAACACCCCAGGGCCCTGTCCCTCCGTGCCAGGTGCACAAGGTGTGAGCAGGCAGGTTCAGCCTGGCAGGATCCAAGTGTGGAGGGGTGTAGTGTGGGGGGATCCAGGGGTGGGTTGAGAGGGTTCTGTGTGGGGCAATCTGGGTGCAGATGGCTCAGTGTGGGATCTGGGTATTTGTTGGGGGATCTGGATGCACAGGGGCTCGTGTGTGTGTGTGTGGGGGGGGGGGGTCTGGGTGCAACAGTAATGGGACTCTGCAGGGGGTCCAGGTGGAGGGAAGTGATTATTCCTCTTTATTCAGCAGTGGTGAGGCCACATCTGAAGTATTGCATCCAGTTTTGGGCCCCCCACTACAGAAAGGATGTGGACAAATTGGAGCGAGTGCAGTGGAGGGCAACAAAAATGATCAGGGGGCTGGAGCACATGACTTATGGGGAGAGGCTGAGGGAACTGGAGTTATTTAGTCTGCAGAAGAGAAGAGTGTGTGTGTTGGGGGGGATTTGATAGCAGCCTTCAACAACCTGAATGGGGGTTCCAAAGAGGATGGTGCTCGGCTGTTCTCAGTGGTGGCAGATGACAGAACAAGGAGCAATGGTCTCAAGTTGCAGTGGAGAAGGTCTAGGTTGGATATTAGAAAACATTATTTCACTAGGAGGGTGGTGAAGCACTGGAATGGGTTACCTAGGGAGGTGGTGGAATCTCCATCCTTGGAGGTTTTTAAGGCCCGGCTTGACAAAGCCCTGGCTGGGATGATTTAGTTGGTGTTGGTCCTGCTTTGAGCAGGGGGTTGGACTAGATGACCTCCTGAGGTCTCTTCTAACCCTAATCTTCTATGATTCTATGATTGATAAGGTGGTTGGGATTCATGGGTGTGGGGTCTGGGTGTGGGGGGGAATAGAACTCAGCCGGGGGGTCTGGATGTGGGGGAGTCCAGATGCTGGGGGAGTGGGACTCGGTGGGGATCTAGGTGCAGCTGGTTGGGGCTCGGTGGGGTGGGGATCTGGGTGTGGGTGGCTCATCAGGGTGGTCCAGGTGCAGGGGGAGTGGGGCCCAGCAGGGGGGTTCTGGGAGTGTGTGGGGGGGTGAAGCTCAGCGGGAGGGGCTGGCTATGATGGGATCTGGATGGATTGGGTGGATGGGGGAGCAGCTCCCCATACAGTGATCCTTCCCCCTGCAGCTGAGGAGTGATGGTTGTAGGAAGCAGGACAGGGGAGTTTGCAGAGCTTCCTGGAGCCTAGGGAGAAATCTGGGGTGGGAGTCTGACCCAGCCCCGGATGCTGTGCAGAGGAAGAGGAAGTCCCATCCTGCCCAGCCGGGACTAGCAGCTGAGCCAGGTGTAGGATAGGAGCCACCAGATGGGTCTTTCTCAGTCCCACCTCCTGCCCCATAGTGATTTACCTGTCCTGGGCACCCAAAACATACAGCTAGGTAGGGTCACATGACTGCTGTTGTGGCTTCCCTTTCCTTCTTCATCAGAAAGTCATTTTTCTGCAGGGAAGCAAAGAAATCTGTGGAGGAAATGAATTCTGTGCATGTGCAGTGGCACAGAATTACCCCAGGAGTAATTAGTAATGGGCATATTTGTTCTTGACTGGCTTTCCCCAGAGGGGAAATGGATTTTCCAGGAGGGGAATGGGTCCATTTCACAGGTTGTGGATCAAATATTTTTTCAGAGCTTCTTGAACTTTGGCATATGTGATGGGGCAAAACTCTCTCAAGGGTGATGTGGATACTGTGATCTAGTGAGGGGTAGAATTTTCTTTCAGTTGGTTCCATACATATTCAGTTCCTTATCAGCGAAGCATGCTGACAATCTTCACACTTGTTAGCCCAGACATCAGAATCAAGACTATGCTATCTGAGTTGATAAGCCAATTTATTAGGTGAAATAGCTCTGCTGGCCATGATTCTGCTGCATTGATTGTGGTGGAGAGAAGGCTTGTTTAACTGCATTGGTATAATCATGTAAGAGTTGTTTGTGCTACTGACAGATGGATTCAGATTTATTTATTTGCACCACTGTTCTAACTTTCTACCTGTGCATTTCATCTACTGTAGTTCATCTCTGAACCATGGTGATCTTTGTCATTGTGGGGGGAGTGAGCAGTTTGGGGTCAAGGCCACACTGACCGTGGATATTAGGTGACTGTAGTGTTATACTGACTCATTGGCCCTGTCTTTGTGTGGCTTATTCTCAGAGTGAGTTTGAAACCTAGTGAGTTCAGGATCCTGCACTGGCACACCAGCTTTAGTTGGCCCTAGTGAGAAGGAGGGAACGGATTCAAATGGATAGCAGTCTTTGAGACACAGACCTCACAGTAGACACCTTTTTATCCCCATTTGGTTCAGCTGCTTCCAACAGGCTGGCTCCTACATACTCCAGTTCATAGCCTCCTTCTCACTGAGCTGCAGTTGGCTCAACCTTCAGATGGTGACCATGGGTGTGTCCTGCCACATAGTTTGGCCATACTGAAAGCTTTCTATATAGATTCAGAATGGCTACTGAACACACATTCTGACTACACACCCCAGATTCTGGATGGTTCTAGCTCCTCCATCAGAGTCACTCCACCTGGCCCCAGCAAGTGTGTAGTCACATAGTCCCCCCGCCCCCTCCAAAAAAACCCCAAGAAACTATATAGCTTTGCCACTGTTTCTTCCCTTGTTTGCAGTCATTAAGGACATTACATAAAATCTTATTTTGCTGTGTTACAAATTAAATTATGTAAGATAAACAGTTACATTTGTAAGCTTTTCTCTGAAAATTCTGGGAGAGGTAACAGATTCCCTAGTAAGGCCAGCCTTACAGTTTAAGAAATTCTGCAGTATATGTCTGTTTGCTTTGATGAGATATAGTTTGAGGTCAACTACCTAGTGCGTACTACTCAGCTCTATGAACAGCAGAACTTTTATCTCAGATGTGGTGCTTTTTTTCTGCTGATAGTATGCTAGATAAATGATACCTACAACCTATCAGTTAACTCATGCCTTGTTTACCCACAAACTTGCATCAGTTTAATTAAACTAATTTAAGTAAATCATTGTAAAAAGTTGTTTGGACCTTCTTATTTCAATTGGAGAAGCTGGGTTCAGTTTACAAGTTTAAACTTACCTTTTGCACTGGCTTAAAATCACCTTAAGATGACAACTGCAACTGTGTGTAGATAAACCCTTAGTAATTCAGGATCTTATTGTTCCCTTCCATATGCAAATCACACCCGTCCTGTTCTGAATGGAAAATAGCATCACTGGACCCTGCAAAGGGTGCTCTGTGATTTTTATAGATCAAGCCAATGGGTGGTGGTCTGGGGAGAGGAGTGGACAGACAGTGGATGAGTCTGTGAGGATGCTGTGGCCTTCTACCAGCCTAGCAAAGATTCATCACAGAGAATGATACATCCTATCTGTGGATCCTCTTTTGAGAGGGAGAGGAGTCATATAAGTAGCTGGAGATGGGAGAGGCTGGTGTTAGTCACAGAACCAGCACAGAGATACAAGGCCATCTTATGGATGGCTCAAGCCTCCTACTAATCCCCTGGGATTCATTAGCATCCCAGGGGTTCATAGGATTGTGGGCAGGTTCCATAGCCTGGCTGCAAAGAGGCAGATTCTACCAGCCTGATGGAACGATCTGGGAGAAATCTCTGAACTCTGTGGCTCTTCCCTCCTCTTTAACCCTCTCCTCCAGATTTTCCTGCTGGAGGGGAGGACTGGGTTTCCTTTTTCACCACAGCTCTTCTCAGCTTGAAACATTTGACACAGATTTGGTCTATAAAAAAGTTCAGGATGATGGTTGGCAGATTTTATCTAAAAAATGTGTGTGTATTTAATTTGCTTATTGAAAACTGAGCATAATTAGACATTATAAAGCCGATTTATAATGATTTATGATTTTTTCCCTCTTAACTTGTTCATGAAGCTGCAGTTTTAGAATATACATCAATGATTTTTTTTCTTTTTGGAAGGGC
The DNA here is from genome assembly GCF_013100865.1 of Trachemys scripta elegans. Lineage (NCBI taxonomy): Eukaryota > Metazoa > Chordata > Testudines > Emydidae > Trachemys > Trachemys scripta. The sequence goes on along the minus strand of NC_048301.1, from coordinate 58,547,202 downwards.
AGGGGATTCCGGAAATTTTATTTATATGGTGTGGGGAATGAGGGAGTTATGTATATTCTTTTTTTTATAAATATCATGTGCACCTCAATTTACCTGTGTAATATTATCCCTCATGGCTGCATTGAGTTAAATCAAAGGAAGCTGTGTGGAGGGGAGACGGACCAACAGGAAACCAAACAATGGCAAACATAAGAGACATTATTAAGGGCACAAGAGCAAACTATCCCACTGTGTACGAAAGATAGGAAGTATGGGAAAAGACCTCACTGGCTTAACCAGGAGCTCTTCAATGCTCTGAAACTCATAAGAGACCTACAAAAAGTGGACACTAGGTCAAATTAGAAAGGATGAATATAAACAAATAACACAAGAATGTAGGGACAAAATTAGAAAGGCCAAGGCACAAAACTAGATTAAACTAGAGAAAACATTCTATAAATACATTAGAAGCAAGAGGAAGACTAAGGACAGGGTAGGCTTGTTACTCAATGGGGGAGGGGAACAACAGTAGAAAATGTGGAAATGGCAGAAATGCTAATGACTTTGTTTACATTTTCACCGAAAAAGTTAGTGATTGGATATCTAACTTAGTGAATGCCAGTGAAAATGAGGTAGGAGCAGAAGCTAAAATAGGGAAAGAACAAGTTTAAAAATTACTTAGACAAGTTAGATATCTTTAAGTCACCAGGGCTTGATGAAATGCATCGCTAGAATACTCAAGGAGCTGACTGAGGAGATATCTGAGCCATTAGTGATTATCTTCGAAAAGTCATGGAAAATGGGAAAGATTCTAGAGGACTGGAAAAGGGCAAATATAGTGCTCATCTATAAAAAGGGAAATAAGGACAACGCAGGGAATTATAGACCAGTCAGCTTAACTTCAGTACCTGGAAAGATAATAGAGCAAATAATTAAGCAATCAGTTTGCAAACACCTAGAAGATAATAAGGTGATAAGTAACAGAATGGATTTGTGAAAAACAAATCATATCAAACCAACCTAATAGCTTTATTTGACAGGGTAACAAGCTTGTGGATAGGGGAAAGCAATAGATGTGGTATATCTTGACTTTAGTAAGGCTTTTGATACTGGTTTGCATGACCTTCTCATAAACAAACTAGGGAAATACAACCTAGATGGAGCTGCTATAAGGTGGGTGCATAACTGGTTGGAAAACTGTTCCAGACAGTAGTTATCAGTGGTTCACAGTCAAGCTGGAAGGGCATATTAGAGTGACCAGATGTCCCAATTCTTATAGGGACAGTCCCGCTATTTGGGGCTTTTTTCTTATATAGGCCCCAATTACCCTCCACCCCCTTTGCCACTCTTTCTTCTGCTCTACTCTGCACTGATTAGGCCTCAACTGGAGTACTGTGTCCAGTTCTGGGCACCACATTACAGGAAAGATGTGGACAAATTGGAGGAAGTCCAGAGAAGAGCAACAAAAATGATTAAGGGTCTAGAAAACATGACTTATGAGGGAAGATTGAAAATGTTGGTGTTGTTTTGTCTGGAGAAGAGAAGACTGAGAGGGGACATAACAGTTTTCAAGTACATAAAAGGGTGTTACAAGGAGGAGGGAGAAAAAATGTTCTCCTTAACCTCTGAGGATAGGACAAGAAGCAATGGGCTTCAATTGCAGCAAGAGTGGTTTAGGTTGGACATCAGGAAAAACTTACTAACTGTCAGGGTCATAGGCACTGACTCCGTGGGTGCTCCTGGGCTGGAGCACCCATGAGGAAAAACAAATTAATGGGTGCATAGCACCCACTGGCAACTAGTTACCCCCTCCCTCCCAGTGTCTACCACCTGCTGCAATCAGTTCTTTCACGGTGTGCAGGAAGCTCTGGGGGGAAGGAGCAGGGATGGGGCACACTCAGGGTATGGGGCAGAACTGGGTGGGAAGGGTGGGGGTGGGGACTTGGGAGAAGGGTTGGGGTGGGGGCAGAGCAAAGGCGGGAAGAAGTGGGATGGGGGAGGGGGCTTGAGGGGAAGGGGTTGGGTGGAGTGGGTGGAGAGGAAGCTGGCGCCTATGGTCAGGGTGGTTAAGCACTGGAATAAATTGCCTGGGGAGGTTATGGAAACTCCATCGTTGGAGATTTTTAAGAGCAAGTTGGACAAACACCTTCAAGGACGGTCTAGATAACACTTGTCCTGCCATGAGTGCAGGGGACTGGACTAGATGACCTCTTGAGGTCCCTTCCAGTCCTACAATTCTATGATTCTACAAGGTACCATCCAGAGAAAACCAGGGTCCTTGGAGAAGCTATTAATTGGGGAATATCCCCAGTCTGACTTGAACTAGGCTGGCAAGGTTTACTGTTCCTAGGCCTAACCTAGGATCAAAGATGTTGCTAAAACTTTAAAGATGCTGGCCTAGGGAACAGGGCCGGCTCCAAGCACCAGCGAATGAAGCAGGTGCTTGGGGCGGCCAATGGGAAGGGACGGCACGTCCGGGTCTTCTGCGGCAATTCGGCGGCAGGTCCCTCAGTCCTTCTCGGAGCGAAAGACTCGCCATCGAATTGCTGCTGAGGAATGAAGCGGCCCGGTTGAGCTGCAGCCGAAGTGCCGCTGATTGAGGCTTTTTTTTTTTTTTCTTCGCTGCTTGGGGCTGCAAAAAAGCTTGAGCTGGCCCTGCTAGGGAAGAAGCAGGGGTCAAGTGGGCTGTCAGCAGCTCCCTGAGGAGAGATGGAGACAGACACACCAAGATGGAGATGCAGAAAGTAGGGTTTCTCTCCCAACCCAGAGATGGAGGTAACGGGGCTGAATGGAACACACTAAGCTTGCAAGGAAAGAGTAAGGTTGTTGTTAGCATAAGTAGCTAGCACATATTGTAAGGGACCATTCAAGGTAGAGTGGCCCATTAACATCTCTGCAGTCTTAGGACAAAAAGAGGTGGGTAATGGGTTACAGGTTGTTGTAGTAATAAACCATAAATCCAGTGTCTCTCGTCAGACCATGATTTTTAGTCTAGCAGAATAATGAATTTAAGCTCCCAGGTTCATCTTTTGAAGGTGTTGTGCAGGTTTCCTTTGAGGATGAGGACTGATAGGTATATAGAGTGACTGCTTTGTGAAAAGTGTTCACCTACCAATGATAGGGCATTCATTTGCGAGCACAGTGATTGTCTGGGTTAACCCACATAATTGTTAGTGGGGCATTTAGTGCACAGAATGAGGTATTCCACATGTTGTGATAGGCATGTGTAAGATCCATGGATCTTGAAAGGTGAATTGTGGGGGACATTGTTGATCGTTGTAGCAGTGGAGATATGTCTGCAGCTTTTGCATCTGTTGTTCTGGCAGTCTGGTGCTGCTTTGAGTTGGTGTATCCTGATATGTGGGGAGTTTGCTTCTTATAATGAGCTTGGAGAGGCAGGAGGGAGGGGTTGTCTGAAGGCCAGAAGTGGGGGTTCAGGAGATATTTCTTTCAAGATGGGGGTCCCCATCAAATATGGATTGTAGTTGTTTGTTGATACCCTATATGGGTTCCAGTGTGGGGTGGTTAGTAACAACTAGGGGTCAGCAGTCGGAGGTGATTTTATTTCTGTATTGAAACAGGTTATTTTGGGGTATTTGGATGGCCCATTCCAATATGCGATTTACTTCTCTAATGGAGTGTCTTTGTTTGGTGAAGGTGGTTTTAAGTGTGTTAAGCTGTATATCCTGGACTTTCTCCTCAGAGCATATTATGTGGTACCTGAGTGCCTGGATGTTGATAATAGATTTCTTGGTGTATTTTGGGGTAGTTACTGGATCTGTGAAGGGAGGGGTGGCGATATTCTGGGTTTCTTGCATATGGTTGTCTGTAGGATTCTATTGTTGAAGCTGACTGTGATGTCCAGGAAGTTGATGCTAGTGTGGGAGTGTTCCAGAAAGAGTTTAATGAACAGGTGGTGTTGTTGACATTGTGGTAGAAATCTATGAGGGAGTTTAAACCATCTGTCAGAACCAGCTTTAATTAGCTTGCCGCACACAGGTCCTGTGAGGAAAAGGGCTTATAGGTGTCAAACAGTGTTGGGCCTGTCACGTTAATACAGTTGGTAAATGGGGACTGCAGTCCAGAGATCTAGTCTGAGTGGTAGGACTAGAGGTGTGGAAGTAATGAAATCTGTCCCCAAAGGGGTGCTCTCAAGAGGGACTAAAAGGGATCTAAGGCATGGCTCACCTGTAATCATGACACATGGCTAGCTCCTGAAGAGGGAGATTGAGGTCTACTAAGGGTAATGCAGAGATTATGACAATTAAATATTAACTAAACTTTCAGGCATTAGACTAACAATGCGGAAAGTACCTAAAAAGGGCAAGTGTACCAAAATAATCTAAATAATGCAATTTTTTTCTTTTTATTATACCCTATATTTATTTCATATATCTTCCTTAAAATCCTTAGTTTTGCACACAGAACATAAGAACCTGAGAATTGCCATAGTGGGTCAGACCAATGGTCCATCTAGCCTAGAATTCTGTCTTCCAGTACTGGCCAGTGCCTGATGCTTCAGAGGGAATGAACAGAACAAGGCAATTATCGAGTGATTCATACCCGACGATGATCCAGTCCCAGCTTCTGGTAGTCAGAAGTTTAGGGACACCCAGAGCATGGGGTTGCATCCCTGACCATGCTGGCTAATAGCCATTGATGGATCTATTCTCCATGAAATTATCTAATTCTTTTTTTGAACCCAGTTATACTTTTGGCCTTCACAACATTCCCTGGCAATGAGTTCCACAGGTTGACTGTGTAGCATGTGAAGAAGTATGTTTGTTTTATTTTAAACCTGCTGCCTATTAATTTCATTTGGTGACCCCTGGTTCTTATGTTATGTGAAGGGGTAAACAACACTTCCTTATTCACTTTCTCCACACCAGTCATGATTTTATAGACCTCTTTCATATCCCCCCTTAGTCGTCTCTTTTCTAAGTTGAACAGTCCCAGTTTTCAGAGGCGCCGACTCTGTGGAGCACCCAGGGCTGGAGCAATGATGGAAAAAAATTAGTGGGTGCTTAGCACCCACCATCAGCCAAGCTCTCTGCCCACTGGTGGTCCCTGCCGACCAACTCCTCCCCCTCCCTCCCAGTACTTCCTGCACGCCACGGAACAACTGTTCCATGCAGCGTGCAGGAGGCGCTGTGGGAAGTGGGGATGGGGTATGCTCAGGTGACGGGGCAGAAGGAGGTGGGGAAGGAGTGGGGTCAGGAAGAGGGGGGCAGTGGTGGGGCCTTGGGGGAAGAGGTGGAGTGAGTGTGGGGTTCGGGGGTGGAATAGAAGTGGGATGAGGCAGGACAGGGTGTGGGCTTGGGGGAAGAGGTGGAGTGGAGGTGGGATGAGGCGGGACAGGGTGCGGGCTTGGGGGAAGAGGTGGAGTGGAGGTGGGGCCAGGAGTGGAGTAGAGGTGGGATGAGGCAGGACAGGGTGTGGGCTTGGGGGAAAAGGTGGAGTGGGGCTGGGGCTCGGGGGTGGAGCACCCCTGAGGAAAATTAGAAGCCACCGTCTGTGCCAGTCTTTTAAATCTCTCCTTGTATGGAAGCTGTTCCAAATCCCTAATAATTTTTGTTGCCCTTTTCTCTACCTTTTCCAATTCTAATATATCTTTTTTTGAGATGGGATGACCAGAACTGCATGCAGTAATCAGTGTGGGGGTACCATGGATTGATATAGTGGCATAATGGCATTTTCTGTCTTATTATCCCTTTCCTAAAGGCTCCTAACAGGATATACAAGGAAATTATATATCTCAACATTTTTTATTGCCACCAATCACTGGTATCTCAGTGCCTTTGACATAAAATCAATAGCAAAGTCCCTGGTATACTTCCTGGAATCTCTGGCTCTCTTCTCATTTTGCAGTAAAAACTCTGCTATGTCTATCTTTTGGTTTGGGTTGGTTGGTTGATTTTGTTTACCACAGGTTTTTATTTTTATTTTTGCTGGGGTGGGGGTGGGGGAAGTGTTGGGTAGATGGTGGTTTCAGTGTTGTGAGTGTCATTCTTGCTGTGGTGGAAAGGCTTTCTCAAAGAGGAAGAACAAGGTCCTTGTGGCACCTTAGAGACTAACAAATTTATTTGGGCATAAGCTTTCGTGGGCTAAACCCCACTTCATCAGATGCATGGAGTGAAAATTACTGAAAGCAGTATAAATATTACAACACATGAAAAGATGGGAGTTGCCTTACTAAGTAGGGGGTCAGTGCTAACGAGGCTAATTCAATTAAGGTGGAAGTGGCCTATTCTCAACTGTTGACAAGAAGGGGTGAATATCAAAGGAGGAAAATTACTTTTGTAGTGCTAATGAGGCCAATGCAATCAAGGTGGACATCGCCCATTTCCAACATTTGACCAAAAGTTCTGACCCCCCCATTTGGTAAGGCAACTCTCATCTTTTCATGTGCTGTAATATTTATACTGCTTTCTGTATTTTTCACTCCGTGCATCTGATGAAGTGGGTTTTAGCCCATGAAAACTTATGCCCAAATAAATTTGTTAGTCTCTAAGGTGCCACAAGGACTTCTTGTTGTTTTTGCTGATACAGACGAACATGGCTACCACTCTGAAACCTGTCAAAGAGGAAGTTTTTTGCAGCATTTCCTCTAGACAGTCAGACTGGATTTCCTTTGTAAGTTTGTTCCATAGCTGAATCCCCTTGACCGAGACTGTTTTCTCTTCAGCACTCGTACGCTTCATCCCTGGCTTTGTGATCTGCCTGGTCCCAGAGAAGCATAGCTGTATCAGTGATTCTTAGATTGAAGCTCAATCTTGAGTGTAGCTAGGGTTTGACCCATTAATTGCGTTGAAGATTAGGACAAACTCTTTAAACTGGCACCTGAAAATAACTGGGAGCTTGCGGAGGGACTTGAGCACAAGTTAAGAGATAAACTTGATATTTACATGTTTATCTATTAAAGTAACAGGCACTTTAGAAATTCCCAAGGTAAAATAAATGAAGGTTAAAATCTTTTCTTCCACACACAGCCTGTGTAGCAAACCAAAGAGTGGAAAAGAATCCCGTCCCCTCAAAGAGCAACAGTAGCTACCCATGCCCTGTGCGGGATTGGGGAGGTCCAGAGGCTCTATGTAACAGCAGAACATGACACAAGTATTAGACCTAAAGAAAATGTTTGTATAAGCCCTAGGAAAGCAAAAATGTTTAATTATCCTTCATTGTATCATAGATATGAAGGACTGTGGACAAGACTGTAAGCAACTTAAAATATGCTGCAGCCTATTACATTCTGTATTAATCCTTGGTGTATATGTTCTTGGTACTATTGAATATCTTGTGCCTTTTCCTCTGTGTGGGGAGGCATTGTTTATACCCCAGTCCTCCAGTATTCATGATCATGTGTTGTGTATTCTTTGCCACAACAATCCAGCTACTGACTATATGGCCTTTAATTCATCTTATGGTTTTTATAGCTTTCTCTTGAACTGATTTACTTGTTTCTTTGCTGATTTCATATTTCAGTTCATTTTAAAACCACAGATGGGCTGGAGCTGCATAGTTTGGATCCAGATTAGAAACTAAACTGTCCTGAAGCTTGGAGGCATTCAGCACCAGCATTTTGCCAGAGGGACATCTCTACTTAGAATCACTTTTTGAAGTAAACAGTTCTTCCCTGAAGTTTGTGAACATTTTATATTTTAACTTAAAACATCCACTAAGCAGGGTAGACTAGGGGGCAGGAGTGCATGAAGGTGGTAATAGTGTTTGGCACATAACTAGCATTTTTCATGCAGTGAACTCAAGACCTTGACCACTGTGGGTATTTTTTACAGATCAGGAAACTGAAGCAGAGAGAGGTGAAGGGACACATTTTCAAAAGTGGTCTGTAATTATGGGTGCCTCAGTTTTCTCTGTGTCCAACTTTGACATCGAGGCCACATTTTCAAACCAAGATGCCTGAAGTTAACATCAGTGACTCAGCGCCTTTGAAAAGGTGAGCCTAGGCCTGAAATTTTCAAAAGTAGCCAGTGACTTTGGGTGCTCAAATTGAGACACCTAGGGCTTGATTTTCAGAGGTGCTGAACATTCACAACTCTCATTGACTTCAGCAGGAGCTCTGGGTGCTCATCTGATTAGGCGCCCAAAAATGGAAGCACCAGAATGGCTGGCCACTTCTGGAAAATGTAGCCCTTTAGCTGATGTGACACAGCTAGTCAGAAGAGCTGGGACAAGAATATTTCTAGTCCCTTGCTCTAACCATGCTGACTCCCTGGCAGTTCAACCATAGTGATTGAATTTTGAGCTAACTTTTATTGAAAATTAACTTTTGATTTTGATCTCCTTTATTCTATTTAACCCAACCTACTCTTGAAATAAATGTTGATTGTAAAATTATTAAATACAGTGGAAGAGTCTCAGTTAGAAACTCCCTGCTGGCAATCAAATTTTTGTTACTCTGATTAACCAGATACTACCACTGTGTAGAATAATTCTACTGATACCTAGGGGAGTCTTTCTGGACAATTTGCTGCTACTCAGGTGTTGCTGAAGGATTGATTACAGGCTATGACTGCCTCAGGAGAGCGCAGTAAAAATCATGCTCTCCTCTTCTGATTTACCCCATAGCAGTGACAAAGCCTGAAAAGGAGTGGGCTAAAGCAAATGAGGATTGGCTGTAGATACATGAGAGAAAAACGTTATTTTGTGGAAAAGAAGGGGACAATCTGACTGTCAAGTCCCCCTAATTTTCTTGTTCCTTTAACCTCCTGGCTTTTTGTTCTGTCACTGTGTCTCCTAAGTGCAGTGAATGGTAGTTTTTGAGTGCTATGTCTTTTGTATGGTTGCTGCTCCTGCAACAGTGACATACAGTAGCAGTCATGAATTTTATATCTTAGCAGTCAGTAGGGAACATTAAATTTATAACACTGTACTGCAGAAATACCTACCCAAAACACAGGCTCCAGAAAGCCCCATTCTATTTAATGAAACTATGGGGATCCTGGACTGATTCTGATCATATCTGGGAGCTTGTGCCTTTACTATATTTAACTTGCTTGGCTTCACAGCAGCTAGACAGCCCTAGAGGCAATGTACTCAAGATGGAAAATAAGAGCATGGAAGCTGCATGGCTCAAACTAAAACAAGTGGATGCCAGAAGATACCATTGATGACATTTTTCTTTTTAACCCAGCTGGTGGGACGGGAGAAGGTGGTTGTATACAACCTTTATGCTCCCTCAGTCTCCAGGGCAACCAGAGGCCAGTTTAGCTTAGAGGTGTAATTTAGGTGTAAATTAGATCAGCCTTGGGATAATCTCATTTTCAGTGGCTTGTAATGGCCCTCAAGGGGCCCCTCCACTGGCCAACGGGTGCTGTCTTCACCAACTGCAGATTCTCAGACATATGGCCCCTTCACACTGCCAGCATGGTTGCAAGGACCAAACTTTGGTTCTGGAGTTTGACTTTTGCTTGAGGAGTTGACACGTAATTTCACTAAACACAAGAGAGTCACAGAGGATCCGTATAAGTCTCTCATATAACGCCTCAGCCCTCCCTGCCCAATGCCAGAGTGTTTGGTGTCCCCTGGAGCAGATCCTACAGCCCTGCCACACCCATCTCAGTTAGATACTCTAGGGTGAACATCCACAGAAGCAGGCAATAGTGTGGTTTTGGTGGGGAGTTAAGTTAAATACCAGCAGAGGGTTCAGAGTTGCAGATGGGAATGGTTTCCCGAGCTCAGGCAATTAGATGAGCTTAATTAGGCTCAGAACCTTAAAAACAGGTTAGTCTTTTTTCAGGAAAGAGAAGATCAGGGTTTGCTGACCAGGACTGCTGGAGACAGAATTGCTCTGTTTGTTTTGCTTTATATTCATGGCTTGGAGTTGTGCTGGTTCTTGTATTGGACAAGAACCCTATAAATAAATGAGAAACCCCAAGGAGTGTTTCACGGGTTGGTTTGTTTAATCAAACTCACTGTGCAGTCTCTCCAGCTGCTTAGACTGTGGCCACACCACACCCACACCTTCTTTTTCTGTAAGGAAGACTGTTTGCGCTTTTGCCCAGTCTTCCCAACATTTTATTAAGGAAACATTCTGAGAAAGTTAAATGTGACCCAGTTGCTGCTGAAACGCTTTTGAAAGGTGTCACTAAATCAAGAGTGCTTGCTGTAAACCCAGCCTTTCTAGGTAAACAAGGTAACTCAGTAGGGCTTCTCCAGTTCATAGTTCTATATGATCCACTGCTCTTGGCTTTTTCAACAGCATGTCACACACCTTGGAGAGCTCCTGCAGGTTCCTTGCTTCTTTCGTTTTATATTCTATAAAAATCGAAGGAGTGGAAATGACGGGAGGGTGTTTTAATAACTTTCCCCTTTTGGAAAGGGAATATATCACGCTCAATGTATTGTCACATGTAGATGGCTCATAGTTCAGCGTTTCAAGGAAAGTGAGGAAGGGCACTATTACTATTTTAAAAATCCTCTCTCAGGAAACATATGTCATGGGGTAAAGAATAAACAGTACTTTATCTTCCTCAAATCATTCTGGGGGGAATACATAATCTTGTCTAACACCCATGTGTTGATGGCACAAGACCACCATAACCCCAGCATTCCTATTGTGTCTGAGTGATTAATATGACACCTCTCTTCACTCGCTTATGAGCAACGCTATTTGCCAGGGTCATGGGGCAGCTGCTCTTTATGGGGAGTTAGGGCCCAGTCTGCCCATGACTGCCTTATGAAGGCCCTGCTTGGGCATAATCAGCCCAGGTGGCTGATTAGTGAATGGGCACCTGGACCTTAAAAAAGGTTACCCAAGTTCAGTCAGGGGAGAACTCCAAAGGGATATGGGAGGCTCCTGTGGAGGTGAGACTGCAGGAGAAGCTTGAGCTAGAGAGCTGAGCAGGGAGCTGAGGGGCTCTCTGGATCAGGGGTTCTCAATCTTTTTTTTCTGAGCCCCCCCCCCCCCCCCCAACATGCTATAAAAACTCCAGGGTCCAATAGGGGTGTGGGGACTCGGGGTTCTGGGTTGGGGGGCCAACGGGTACAGGTGTAGTTTGATTTCTATTTGGGGGGGGCACAGGAGCCAGCAGGGTTCAGGGAGGGAGTGCTACCTCCACCCCCTGACTCACCTCAGCAGGCGACCCAGCCTTTCTGGGTGTGTGTGGGGGGGTGCAACCAAAAATTTATTACTCAAAGTGGGGGGCTCAGCTCAAAAAAATTGAAAACAGCTCAAGGTGCAGGCACGGGGGTAGCTCAGGGTACAGGGAGGGCAGAGTTAGGGGCTGGGTGCACAGAGGGTACCCCTGTGGTCACTGCTTCCCTGAGGGTTCTGCCTGCCCCAGAACCAGCTTTCCCCACCCTGGTGGCTCTTTCTGGCTATGTGAGCAGTCACAGGGGGCTGGGAGCTGAGGAGCAGCCCAATCCTGGGCACCAGCAGCAGCAGGAGACTGGGAACCCTGCAGTTGCCTGCCCTGCACTGACAGGATCCCGCTTCCTGCCTCCGACCTGGCCAGGGGGGGGGGCCTCGGGAGCGGGGAGGGAGGAGCTGGGGATGTGTAGAGTTGCCTTGGGACTGCCCCACTCTGGCACTGCATTTTTGGGGGGCCAATGCCCCTGTGCCACCCAACTCTGCCCATGGTCTCAGGGCTTTTGCCACATGGGGAGCCCCAGGACTTGGGGCTCCAGGATTCAGCCCCACAGTTCGGGGCTTCAGCCCAGTGGGGGGTGCTGGGGCTCAGGGCTTCAGCCCTGTGGTTCCTGGCTTCTGCCCTTCAGAGCCCCATGGTCCCTATAAAAGGGCTTGTGGACCCCCAGTGGGCTGCAGACCCCTGGTTGAGAACTGCTGCTCTAGGGAATTCATGAGGATGGGAAGCCTGTAAGAGGAACTTCTGGAGAAGATCATCTCCTAGACAGAGGGCTGCAGTCAGCAGGCATGCCAGGGGTCTCCCAAACACTGGCTGGAAGCCTGGCCTGGCAAGGATAACCTGCTAGCCTTGGGGAAGAGTCGCAATGGATGGCCTCCCCTTGACTCCAGAGAGGGACATTACTTCAGTAAAGAGACCTAACCCCAGGGGCGCAGACTAGAACCAAGAGGACCCTTGGGGAAGAGCCTCAGTAGAGATAAGCACTGAGGCCAGGTAGGGCACATGGTCTAAGATTGACTTAGTCGCCCTGCTGGGATATTGGAGTGAAAGTTTTGTTTTTGTTCTGCACCGGCTTTTCTGTTAATAAATGAGACCCTCCACAAGAGGGTGCTCTTTAACATTTAACTGGCTATTTGGACTTGTTGATAGTTGACTTTTTCCCTCACCCAGAATAAAGGCTGTCCTGCAACACCACACTTTCCTGCAAGGGGGCGCACTGGTTCAAACCAGAATGATGATTGCCAGCAAAATTTTTCATTCCTTCAGACATCAATATCATACCTGCCCAAAGGTGCGCTCTTTCAGCATGTTGCCTGGCAGTGGCTTCACTCATAACTTGACAATATCTGTTTATTTAAAGTGGAAGTCAAATAATAACATAAAAGACCTAAACATCCAAGAGCCAGCCTAGTAAAGAGTCTATGGAAGAATAATGTGTAAGCTTCAGAGGCAGTGTGGCACCATCCTCCTTACAGTCTTGTGTTTACAAAGGGAAAAGAGCATGCTCATAACCACTGGAAAAAGGTAGAGCAGTAACACTGGTTTCCCCTAAAGACAGATCCTGTCACCTGTCAGTACATGTGGCTGTAGAGTAGACCATTGTGGCTCTGCTCCACCAGTGGGGCAAAGATGCAGGGATGATGAATAGTGGATCTGCATGCTCTGTACTCAGCAGAGCTGTGCATTGTGGAGCTACATCGATTCAGAGAGAGGTATTTTGGGAATGTGATCTGGGAATTCATAGCTACACCGGATTACTGGCAGCCTCCCCACCCCGCACACCTGGAGGGTATAGTAGTGGCCATGGAACCTGACTTGGGTAAAAGCTGCTTTTGCACACACTTCTAAAGAGAGCTTATGCGGGATTAATATTAACAAATGATGTTACAGAGGTGTTAATTTATATTTACAATAAGTTTACTTTGTGTGAATGGAAGTGGGGGAGGAAGATCAATGCACTTGCTTCTCTGAACAATTTGCTAGTAGGTGAGGAGCATTTTGCTCTCTGCCTTTTTGATCCAATGCACATCTATTTACTGCTCTTGTTAAAGAGCCAGAAAGATTGACACAAATGGCTCAGTGAAAGGCACAGTAAGCAGCGTTAGGAGGCATGTCATTAAAGAATTTTGGGGCCCTGTTCACTATAGAAATTGGAGGGGTGTCCCCTTCCTTAAAGTGCCCCTGCCTGATGCATACCATATTCCATACATATATCCCAACAACCCTCCACCAACCCTTTTCCATCCTGACACACAGTCCCCCCACCTCCCAGCAGCCTGACATACATCTGTCTCACTGCAGCCCCCAACGCCTCAGCCCCCAACATCCCCCACTCACCTCCTGTATTCTGGTCCCCAGACCCGCAATGTTCCCCACTCATCCCATAGACTACCAATAACTCTCCCCAGTCCTCTCACCCACTGCCCCTGGAACCTTCCTGGATACTCACTGGCACTCCTCTTCTCCCCCTCCCCCTGGGCTCAGCACTCCACTCCTGTCCCACACTAGAGTGACTTCTCCTGACTGTGGCTGCCCAGCTCTGCTTGCTCCCATTACCCACCCCGCACTCACAAGACCCCACACCGCTCAGGTTCGGCGGGACAATTGGGCCACATTTGAGTGAGTGGCATTGCGACATGATACATGGGGGTCACAGTGCTGCTCAAGTTTGGCCCAGCTTCTCCTCTGTCATGACAGAGGGGCAGTTGGGCCAGATCTAAGTGGTGGTGTGACCTGGTGCACAGGATCACAGCATTACTCAGGCTTTTTTTGTCCCCCCACCAGTGGTCCGGGATTCCTCTTAGGAGTTCTGTGGAAGTGCACCAATGCACGTTGCTTAATACCAGGTCTGCAATAATTTCAGCTTTCCTGTCCTTGGACTGTTTGGGCATAGCAAGGTGACAATACTTTGTACCTTAGTGGTGGATGGTGATGTCAGCAACACTTCCTTACACCCTTTGGTAGGTGGTTACAGAGCAATGCTGGAATCCTGGAGGTAGCTGTTGCTATAGGTGTCATCTTACAGGATGGGGAAAGTGATTAAAAATGAGGAATGGCTAAGAATGAATGTGATACTTTGAGATCCCCACTTGGACCATGTAACTGAGCCACTGGCTGTGGGAAGCGAGGGTCTCCTTGGTACACATTTTAAATGGCCATGCTTTTTGCCTTCATAGTCCATTACTTACTATTTATTACTGTAAATATAGAAGAATATTTTGGTGGTTTATGTCTACTTAGCAAGAAACCAAGTGAAAGTTTGTCTGGGATAACAACAGAAGCTGAAAAAGCAGTGTTATAAAGAGACACACGTTAATAGGATCTTGGCTTACTAGAGAAAGTGTGTCTTCCCACACGAGTATATAAGAGGAATGTATATGGGAAATGCATGATATACTAGTAGCATTGTGATAGGAGAGAGGAAGAATCTTACACTTTACTTTGGTTGCAAGAGAAAGGTTTAAATTGATTCTTGGTGACAGATGATATTAAACAATGTTTATACAAACAAAGGTGTTAGCCAGTGTATGGCTCATTTTATTTGATTCACAATCAATGCACATTGCTGCTTTGGGGTTTTATGCTGGTTTATCTGCTGAGACAGTTGTTGTCCTAGTTCTTCCTGGCAAGAGCTGTGATTATTTGCCATGAAAATCTCGTAGGAAAAGTTAGGAGATGGTCAAGATGAAAAGAGCAAAAAGAGTCATTAAAATAGAGTTTTAAAAGTCACAAGAATTGTTTTATAACCAAACCACCTTCTTCTTTTTTTAATCAGTGCAAACCACAAGAGTAGTCCATGCCCTATGATAACAATTCTGGAACATAGGAGTTGGGAAAATCAGAGTCTTCCTCTGCAAACCTAACCCCACTCTCCAAATTTAAAAAACAAATTATGAGAGTTTTTTGTTTTCACCTGGAATGGATGTGTGGGTGCCAGGAACCGCTATAGAACTTCTAGAGCAATTTGACATGCTGTAGCTCAGCCACTGACATAACGCTCTCCATACCAGTGCTTAGATCAATAGAACTACCTCACTCAGGGATGTGGATTATTCACACCCCTGAGCAACACAGCTACACCGAAGTAATTTTGTAGTGTAAACCAGGGCTGAGTTTTAGGTTGTTTTGGATGTCTGCAGGAACCAAAGTCAATGGCTTTAGGTAACCCAATCTCAGTGTTACTTAACAAACAATACAGATGTCAATTCCTTTTAAGTTTTACCTCCACCATGCTCTGATTAAAAGGCTGATTGGAATGGGTAGGGAGGAATCAAAAGGGGTGGGGGGATTAAACAAAGAACTTTAGCATAGTTCCCCTTGACTCTGAAGCTGAGAGAGAGAGAGAGAGAGAGTGTAAGTAGTTGGGTCTATAGGTAAGCAGACACCCAATTTCTGGGAACCAGGATTGTGTCTGGGATGGGGTAGGCCTGCCTGAACTTTGAAGGAAATGCTAAGCTTTAAGTAAGACATATGTGTGTTGGCCGATTTGTTAACCTTTTTTCTCTGAATGATACATTCCTTTGGAAAGGGTGCACCTGAGAGAGACCTAAGAGGGGTCAAAGGTGCAGCTGATCCTGAACCCTGCTTCAGTGGTTACAAGGAGAGTGAAATAAAACAAACAAAATAATAAATCCTGAAGAAGGACTCTGTGTAAGCTCAAAAGCTTGTCTCTCTCAGCAACAGAAATTGGTCCAATAAATACCTCACCCACCTTGTCTCTCTAATGTGTTGGGACCAACACAGGTACAACAACGCTGCATAAAATAAAAATGTAGCAGTCCTGAACTTACATTTTCCCAGACCTAAATGAAACTCAAACCTCAGAAGATACATGCTCTGCTCTAAAGCTAGAGCACATGTTTGCAAGTCTGAGCCTGGACCATCCAATATGAATACATCATTCATTTAATTGTTTGTCTAAAAACAAGATTATACTTACTAACAAAAACATCTAAGAACCAAAGTAACCACTCCCAGGATGAGGGAGCTATCAACATGCTAATGAACTGTTTTTACAAGGGTATTTACGCAGATTATGAAGGCCCTAATTAGTTTTGATGAGAAAAGGATGTGGAGACCAATTTTAACAACTCCCCATTTCACATGATCAACAAGTTCTGTGAAACAGGTCAATGCCATTAGTTTTGCCCAAATGCAAATTGGGAGCAATATTAAAAAACTGAATTTACAGAGGAGGTAATGAACTTAATCAAATATGTTGTAATTTGGGAAATACAATTGTGATGGTGCATCGCTGATGATTTAAGGTGCCACATTTTAATAGCAAGTTTTCAAACCTAGTACAAAGCCCTGAAGAGAATAGAAATGGCCTCTTATATTACAGAGGAGGTACCAGTGGAAAACCCCTTAACTGGGTTATGACAAAGGTTTGGAGGCTTGAAGATGCTCACTTATCCTGGATGCAACTTAAAGGAGTCATGGGGCACAGACTAACAGGGACTGACAGTTTGCTGCTGTCAGAGACAGAAGCAAATCAAGACCCTAATTCTTCAATGAACTCTGGGTGGGTAGACCTCTGTTCCTGTAAAACCCACCAGTCAATATGTGTTATTTGTCTCACTTTGCTTGATCTCTGGAGGATGTGAGTCTGTTACAGCAGTTTGCTCTCATGTTATAGACTTAGGTGTAAATGTTCAAAAGTGAGAGCTTCCAGCTTGAGGCTAAGGGTTTTTTGGGCAAAAACAAAAATCCAGAGTGTCAGCACAAAAGTTGTGACATTTGTGCTTCCGGACAAACCATGAAAGTAGTGGATGATTTCATCAATCTAGGCAGTAAACTATCATCAACTGGGCTCAGCCATGAAGGGCCTGCGTAGGGTCTGGAGCCAAAAGAAGGTGAAGCTATATACAAAAGTAAAGATTTATCAAACTTGCATATTCTAATCCTCTTATATGGATCTGAAACATGGATACTACTTAAATAAGACATCAGGAAGCTGGAGGCATTTCATATGCATTGCCAGAGTGAGTATTGGGTATAAAGTCAAACCATCTTATCAGTTATAGGGATGTTTCGAGAACTGGCCTTAACAGGAATGAAGTTGTCATTGGCCACTGCTGGCTAGCCCTTTTTGGTCATGTTGTTCATCTTGGAGACAAGGTCCTCACTCATTGAGCTCTGAAGATCAGACTTAAGGTCAGGAAGGGACACTGCCTGGTCATGGACTGGTGGTGGCCATGTGATCACCTGCAATTAAGCTGGCTGCACCAGACTAGTAATAACTTGGTGGAGCTCTTGGATGCCTGGAATAAAGCCATACAGTGTGACCATGGACACTCAGCGCTAGGGATTTTTGCTGTTTAAGTGTGTTGTTGCCGTTGTTCAAAATGACTAGTGATCCTGGGTACTTCAATTTTTAGGTGCCAAACTTGGGACACCTTAAAGAGGCCTGATTTCCGAAAGTATTGAGCACCCACCCTCTGAAAGTTAGGATTCTTTGAAATATCTCAAGTTTTATCCACAATATCCACAAAATTAAGAGAACCAAAATCACTGGTCACTGTTGAACATTTAGGCATTATGCCTGGAGGTCCCTGGTTCAATTGTTGGTGTCGGCCAAGATGGTGACTATCCCATCTTCACTGAGCCCAACTGTAACTAATGAAGGAGTGGGGTCTGATATTCTGAAATGCATAGTTTTAGAAAACTAGTTACTGACTAGTTTGTAACTAAGGCCTGGTCTACACTACGACTTTAATTCGGATTTATCAGCTTTAATTCGAATTAACCCTGCAACCGTCCACACAACAACGCTATTTATTTCGATGTAAAGGGCCCTTTAAATCGATTTCTGTACTCCACCCCGACGAGCGGAGTAGTGCCAAAATCGATTTTAGCAATTTGAATTAGGGTTAGTGTGGCCGCAATTCGATGGTATTGGCCTCCGGGAGCTATCCCACAGTGCATCATTGTGACCGCTCTGGACAGCAATCTAAACTCGGATGCACTGGCCAGGTAGACAGGAAAAGCCCCGCGAACATTTGAATTCCATTTCCTGTTTGCCCAGCGTGGAGAGCACAGGTGACCACAGATAGCTCATCAGCACAGGTAACCATGCAGGCTGATAATCGAAAAAGAGCACCAGCATGGACCGTGAGGGAGGTACTAGATCTGATCGCTGTATGGGGAGAGGATTCAGTGCTTGCAGAACTTCGTTCTAAAAGACGAAATGCAAAAACTTTTGAAAAAATCTCCAAGGGCATGATGGAGAGAGGCCACAATAGGGACTCAGATCAGTGCCGCGTGAAAGTCAAGGAGCTCAGAGAAGCCTATCAAAAAACAAAGGAGGCAAACGGTCGCTCCGGGTCAGAGCCGCGGACATGCCGCTTCTATGCCGAGCTGCATGCAATTCTAGGGGGGGCTGCCACCACTACCCCACCTGTGTTCGTGGATTCTGGGTCGGGGATAGTCTCATCAGCGACGCCTGAGGATTCTGCCGATGGGGTAGAGGAGGAGGAGGAGGAGGAGGAGGATGAGCTTGCAGAGAGCACACAGCACTCCATTCTCCCCAACAGCCAGGATCTTTTTATCACCCTGACTGAAGTACCCTCCCAAGCCTCCCAAGCCAGTACCCAAGACTCTGACCCCATGGAAGGGACCTCAGGTGAGTTTACCTTTTAAAATATAAAACTTGTTTTAAAAGCAAACGGTTTTTAATGATTACTTTGCCTGACTTTGCATTCGGGGTCAGTTCAGCTACTGGAAAAGTCTATAGCTACTGGAAAAGTCTGTTAACGTGTATGGGGATGGAGCGGAAATCCTCCAGGGACATCTCCATGAAGCTCTCCTGGAGGTACTCCGAAAGCCTTGCCAGAAGGTTTCTGGGCAGTGCATCCTTATTCCCTCCTCCATGGTAGGACACTTGACCACGCCATGCTTGCAGCAAGTAATCTGGTATCATTGCCTGACAAAGCCTGGCAGCGTATGGTCCCGGTGTTTGCTGGCATTCAAGCAACATCCGTTCTTTATCTTGTTGTGTAATCCTCAGGAGAGTGATATCACTCCTGGTAACCTGGTTGAAATACGGGAACTTAATTAAGGGGACAGAGGTGGCCGTTCCTACTGGGCTGTTTGCCTGTGGCGGAAAATAAATCCTTCCCTGCAGTTAGCCAAGCGCAGATGGGAAATTGGCCCTGAGTTTTTCGCGTTTGGTGCCTGCAGGGATCTTCCCTGATACCAGCCACGCGGTGGGGGGGGGGGGGTACAGTGATCCCAAAGGGATTGTGGGGGGGGGGGGGGGTGGTTAGTTTGTTTTCTGGTGCTGCTGAATGTTAACAGAAAAACCGCAGCACTCTACTTGCTTGAAGGGGCCCAGACAAGCCCCCCCACACTGCCCCCCCCCCAACTGGCTGAGATTGGCCAGGCTTCTGCAGCACTCTACAAGCTATGCTTGGTATGTGGGAAAGGAGGGCGCAGAAGCTTACCATGGCCACATGCAAGCCGAATTCTGTTGCCCAGACCTGTGATCTCTAGCAGCAAAGCCACAGGCACTCAGCATTAAGAGGCAAAATGCGACCTTGCACAGAAATCACATGTGCTATGTAATGTGAACAGTGTTGGTCACCGTGAAAGAGTATAAGCATTGTTCTGCAAAATGTAGCTTTTAAAACAATTCTCTCTTTTTTCCCCTCCCTACAACAGCTGCAAATTCCTCAAGCCTCCCTCCTCCATCCCGAAGGTTATCACAGATAAGGCGTCGTAAGAAGAGAATGCGAGACGAGATGTTTTCTGAAATTATGGAATCCAGCCGCAGTGACAGAGCTCATGTGAATGAGTGGAAGGAAACAGTTTCAAAGTATAGGAAAGAAGTCAGTGAACGTGAGGACAGGAGGGACCAACGTGAAGAGAGGAGGGACCAACGTGAGGAGAGGAGAGACGCTCGAGATGAGAGGTGGCGGCAGGAAGACCAGAGGATGAAGGATGCAACGCTGGGGCTGCTCCGGCGTCTGGTGGAGGTTCAGGAACGGCTGCTGGAAAACAGACTGCCGCTTCAGCCCCTGTTCCACCCTCCCCCCTCCCCATGTTCCGTATCCTCCTCACCCAGACGTGTAAGAACTCGGGGGGGGAGGCTCCGTACACCTTCCCATTCCACCCCAGTAGACAGCCCAAGCAAAAGGCTGTCATTTTTTTAACCTTTTCTTTGTGGCTTTTTCCTTCCCAGCAATCCTCCTCCCAAATACCACCCGGGTTCCCTCCCTCTTTTTCTAATCTATTAATAAAGAATAAATGATTTTTAAATGATAGTGACTTTATTTGGTTTGAAAGAAAGCTGGGGGAAGGGGAAGGGGCAGGGTGGGTTCCTTACAGAAAATCAGTCAATAAAGGGGGCGGGTTTTCATGAAGGAGAAACAAACAGATATTTCACACTGTAGCCTGGCCAGCCATGAAACTGGTTTTTAAAGCTTCTCTGATGCACAGCGCTTCATGGTGTGCTCTTCTAATCGCCCTGGTGTCTGGCTGCGCGTAATCAGCAGCCAGGCGATTTGCCTCAGCCTCCCACCCCGCCATAAAGGTCTCCCCCTTACTTTCACAGAGATTGTGGAGCACACAGCAAGCAGAAATAACAATGGGGAGATTTCTTTGGCTGAGGTCAGAGCGAGTCAATAATGATCTCCAGCGACCTTTTAAACGGCCAAATGCACATTCTACCACCATTCTGCACTTGCTTAGCCTGTAGTTAAACAGCTCCTGACTCCTGTCCAGGCTGCCTGTGTATGGCTTCATAAGCCATGGCATTAAGGGGTAGGCTGGGTCCCCAAGAATAACTATGGGCATTTCAACATCCCCAACGGTTATTTTCTGGTCCGGAAAGTAAGTCCCTTGCTGCAGCCCTTTAAACAGAGTAGTGTTCCTGAAGACGCTAGCGTCATGAACCCTTCCCGCCCAGCCCGCGTTGATGTTGGTGAAACGTCCCTTGTGATCCACAAGTGCTTGCAGCACCA
This sequence comes from Trachemys scripta elegans, assembly GCF_013100865.1. Classification (NCBI taxonomy): domain Eukaryota; kingdom Metazoa; phylum Chordata; order Testudines; family Emydidae; genus Trachemys; species Trachemys scripta. The sequence continues at coordinate 58,526,156 of NC_048301.1, read as the reverse complement.
TTGAAAAGTACCCCTTGCGGTTTATGTACTCGGTGGCTTGGTGCTCCGGTGCCAAGATAGGGATATGGGTTCCGTCTATTGCCCCACCACAGTTAGGGAATCCCATTGCAGCAAAACCATCCACTATAGCCTGCACATTTCCCAGAGTCACAAACTTTCGTAGCAGCACCTGAGTGATTGCTTTGGCTACTTGCATCACAGCAGCCCCCACAGTAGATTTGCCCACTCCAAATTGATTCCCGACTGACCGGTAGCTGTCTGGCGTTGCAAGCTTCCACAGGGCTATCGCCACGCGCTTCTCATCTGTGAGGGCTGCTCTCATCTTGGTATTCTGGCGTTTCAGGGCAGGGGACAGCAAGTCACAAAGTTCCATGAAAGTGCCCTTATGCATGCGAAAGTTCCGCAGCCACTGGGAATTGTCCCAGACCTGCAACACTATGCGGTCCCACCAGTCTGTGCTTGTTTCCCTTGCCCAGAATCGGCGTTCCATGGATAGAATCTGCCCCATTAACAACATGATCTCCAAAGCACCGGGGCCCGTGGTTTCACTGAATTCTGTATCCGTGTCCGTGTCCATGTCCTCATCATGCTTGTCGCTGTGCTGCCGCCGCCGCTGCCTCCTCGCCTCGTTTTTCTGGTCCTGGCTCAGCATAAACTCCACGAGAACGCGCGAGGTGTTTACAATATTCATGACTGCTGTCTTGAGCTCAGCGGGCTCCATGCTTGCCATGGTATGGAGTCTGCAGTGTTCACCCACCCAGGAAAAAAGGCGCGAAAATGGTTGTCTGCCGTCCGTTGCTTTCATGCAGGGAGGGAAGGAGGAGGTGAGGCTGTACCCAGAACCACCTGCGACGATGTTTTTTGTCCCATCAGGCACTGGGATCTTAACCCACAATCCCAATGGGCGCAGGAGACTGCGGGAACTATGGGATAGCTATGGAATTGCTACCCACAGTGCAACGGTGCAGAAATCGACGCTAGTCCCGGTACTTGGACGCACACCACTGAAGTAATGTGCTTAGTGTGGCCGCATTCATTTTGACTTTATACAACCTGTTTTTCAAATCCGAATTATCTAAATTCGGATTAATCCCGTAGTGTAGACATACCCTAAAATAACCAGCCTAGTTGGGTATACTTTTGCATAGTAGTTAGTTCTGATTTTTTATTCTGTTTATTTTTTTTACCAATTCTTTATTTTCCTCTAGTAAACTTCTTATTAAGGCAACCTGAATTGAAACTGGTGATGGTGACTGTTATATTAGCGGTGTGACACTGACAAACTGGTCAACAGGTGCATGACCCATAACAACTTAACAGAAGGCATTGAAAGGGTAAACGGGGCCATTCCTTGTAGATAGTTATCAAAGCCATGTTAAATAGACTAGAATGTTTAATATGTAGGCCTGTATTGTTAGGGAATTGAGTAGATACTAATTGTATGCATCTGTGTTTACCTATATCTTGTTAGAAATTTAATGTGATCTAATTAGGTTGTAGATGCTAAAATCCTCCTCCTGTCTTTAATGATTCATTACTGTATTCTATTGATTCAGAGATCAGAAGGGGGATAGTATCATTTAAATGGGACTTGTAGTGTAATAATGTTATTGTCTTCATTTCTCTTTGGAACTTGTAACTCCACATAGTAAACTATCTGTGAACTGTTTGAATGGCTGTTGCTTAATGTATTATCTGAGAAAGGAGCCATTGAATGGAGACCAAACTGTCAGCTCACTGTCATCAAAACCCAGGTGGTTGAGTTACCTGTCAGCACCCAATTTGCTTCAGATATAAAGGAAGCTTCAAGCCTGATCCTTTTTATCTCAAATCTGCTTAAACTTAGACAGGGAAAGCCTGAGGCCTGGTCTACACTATGACTTTAATTCGGATTTAGCAGCGTTAAATCGAATTAACCCTGCACCCGTCCACACAACGAAGCCATTTATTTAGAAATAAAGGGCTCTTAAAATCGATTTCTGTACTCCACCTCGACGAGCGGAGTAGCGCCAAAATCGATATTGTCATTTCGAATTAGGGATAGTGTGGCTGCAATTCGATGGTATTGGCCTCCGGGAGCTGTCCCACAGTGCACCATTGTGACCGCTCTGGACAGCAATCTGAACTCGGATGCACTGGCCAGATAGACAGGAAAAGCCCCGCGAACATTTGAATTTCATTTCCTGTTTGCCCAGCGCAGAGAGCACAGGTGACCACAGATAGCTCAGCTTATCAGCACAGGTAACCAGCATGGACCGTACGGGAAGTACTGGATCTGATCGCTGTATGGGGAGAGGATTCAGTGCTAGCAGAACTTCGTTCAAAAAGACGAAATGCCAAAACTTTTGAAAAAATCTCCAAGGGCATGATGGAGAGAGGGCACAATAGGGACTCAGATCAGTGCTGCGTGAAAGTCAAGGAGCTCAGACAAGCCTATCAAAAAACAAAGGAGGCAAACGGTCGCTCCAGGTCAGAGCCGCAGACATGCCACTTCTACGCTGAGCTGCATGTAGTTCTAGGCGGGGCCGCCACCACTACCCCACCTCTGACCGTGGATTCCGAGGCAGGGATAATCTCATCAGCTACACCTGAGGATTCTGCGGACGGGGAAGAGGAGGACGAGGAGGACTAGCTTGCGGAGAGTACCCAGCACTACGTTCTCCCCAACAGCCAGGATCTTTTTCTCAGCCTGACTGAAGTACCCTCCCAACCCTCCCAAGCCAGTATCCAAGACCATGACCCCATGGAAGGGACCTCAGGTGAGTTTACCTTTTAAAATATAAAACTTGTTTTAAAAGCAAGCGATTTTTAATGATTACTTTGCCCTGAGGACTTGGGATGCATTCGCAACCAGTACAGCTACTGGAAAAGTCTGTTAACGTGTCTGGGGGTGGAGCGGAAATCCTCCAGGGACATCTCTATGAAGCTCTCCTGGAGGTACTCCAAAAGTCTTGTCACAAGGTTTCTGGGCAGTGCAGCCTTATTCCGTCCTCCATGGTAGGACACTTGACCATGCCATGCTTGCAGCAAATAATCTGGTATCATTGCATGACAAAGCCTGGCAGCGTATGGTCCCGGTGTTTGCTGGCATTCAAGCAACATCCGTTCTTTATCTCGCTGTGTAATCCTCAGGAGAGTGATATCGCTCATGGTAACCTGGTTGAAATACGGGAATTTAATTAAGGGGACAGAGGTGGCCGTTCCTACTGGGCTGTTTACCTGTGGCTGAAAAGAAATCCTTCCCTGCAGTTAGCCAAGCGCGGGGGGAGGGGGGAATTGGCCCAGAGCTTTTTGCGTTTGGCTAGCAGGGATCTTCTCTGTTACCAGCCACGCGGTGGGGGGAGGGGTACAGCAATCATCCCAGATAATTCATGGCGGGAGAGGGAGGGCGGGGGGGTTAGTTTGGTTTCTGCAGGGATCTTCCCTGATACCAGCCACGCGGTGGGGGGAGGGATAAAGCGATCATCCCAGAAAATTGGATGGGGAGGGGGGTTAGTTTGTTTTCTACTGCTGAAGGTTAACAGGAAAACCGCAGCAGTCAACGGGCTTTGCTTGGTATGTGGAAAAGGAGGGCGCAGAAGCCGAAAGACAATGGCTTACCATGACCGCATGCAAGCTGAATTCTGTTGCCTGGACCTGCGTCTGTGATCTCTAACACCAAAGTCACAGGCACTCAATATTAAGATGGAAAATGCAACCTTGTACTGAAATCACACGTGCTATGTAATGTGAATAGTGTTGTTCACCATGAAAGAGTATAAGCATTGTTCTGTAAAATGTATCATTTTAAAAACTTCTCTTCTTTTTTTCAACCCTCCCTCCAGCAGGTTCCTCCTCCGTCCCGAAGGGCTATCTCAGATAAGGCGGCGGAGAAAGAGGACGCAAGACGAGATGTTCACGGAAATAATGGAATGCACCTGCAATGAAAGAGCTCATTTGAATGAGTGGAAGGACACGGTATCTAAATTTAGGAAAGATGCCAGTGAACGTGAGGTCATGAGGGACGCTCGAGATGAGAGGTGGCAGGCTGCAACGCTGGGGCTGCTGCGTGATCAAACGGACATGCTCCGGTGTCTGGTGGAGCTTCAGGAACGGCAGCAGGATAACAGACTGCCGCTGCAGCCGCTGTATAACCTCCCTCCCCCCTCACCATGTTCCATATCCTCCTCACCCAGACGTGTAAGAACGCGGGGGTGGGGGGAGGCTCTGTGCACCCTACCACTCCACCCCAGTGGACAGCCCAACCAAAAGGCTGTCATTATATTGAATTTTTTCAGTGGCCTTTTACTTCCCTCCTATCCTCCTCCCAAACCTCCCCCAGATTACCTTGTCAGTTCTCTCCCTAAATTTATAATCAATTAATAAAGAATACATGATTTTTAAACGATAGTGACTTTATTTCCTTTGAAAGCAAGCTGAGGGAAGGGGGAGGGTGGGTTCCTTACAGAGAATGAGTCAATAAAGGGGGCGGGTTTTCATGAAGGAGAAACAAACAGATATTTCACACTGTAGCCTGGCCAGTCATGAAACTGGTTTTCAAAGCTTCTCTGATGCACAGTGCTTCCTGGTGTGCTCTTCTAATTGCCCTGGTGTCTGGCTGCGCATAATCAGCAGCCGGGCGATTTGCCTCAGTCTCCCACCCCGCCATAAAGGTCTCCCCCTTATTTTCACAGAGATTGTGGAGCACACAGCAAGCAGAAATAACAATGGGGATATTGGTTTGACTGAGGTCTGAGTGAGTCAGTTACGATTGCCAGCGACCTTTTAAACGGCCAAATGCACATTCTACCACCATTCTGCACTTGTTCAGCCTGTAGTTGAACAGCTCCTGACTCCTGTCCAGGCTGCCTGTGTATGGCTTCATGAGCCATGGCATTAAGGGGTAGGCTGGGTCCCCAAGAATAACTATTGGCATTTCAACATCCCCAATGGTTATTTTATGGTCTGGGAAGTAAGTCCCTTGCTGCAGCCATTTAAACAGATTAGTGTTCCTGAAGACGCGAGCGTCATGAACCCTTCCCGGCCAGCCCACGTTGATGTTGGTGAAACGTCCCTTGTGATCCACAAGTGCTTGCAGCACCATTGAAAAGTATCCCTTGCGGTTTATGTATTGGGTACCCTGGTGCTCCGGTGCCAAGATAGGGATATGGGTTCCATCTATCGCCCCACCACAGTTAGGGAATCCCATTGCAGCAAAGCCATCCACTATGACCTGCTCATTTCCCAGAGTCACTATCTTTGGTAGCAGCAGCTCAGTGATTGCTTTGGCTACTTGCATCACAGCAGCCCCCACAGTAGATTTGCCCACTCCAAATTGATTCCTGACTGACTGGTAGCTGTCTGGCGTTGCAAGCTTCCACAGGGCTATCACCACTTGCTTCTCAACTGTGAGGGCTGCTCTCCTCTTGGTATTCTGGCGCTTCAGGGCAGGGGACAGCAAGTCACAAAGTTCCAAGGAAGTGCCCTTACGCATGCGAAAGTTTCGCAGCCACTGGGAATCATCCCACACCTGCTACACTATGCGGTCCCACCAGTCTGTGCTTGTTTACCTGGCCCAGAATCGGCGTTCCACGGATAGAACCTGCCCCATTAACAGCATCATCTCCAAAGCACCGGGTCCCGCGGTTTGATAGAATTCCATGTCCATATCCTCATCACTCTCGCCGCCGCGCTGCCGTAGTCTACTCCTCACCACCTGTTTTTTTCAGATTCTGGTTCAGCATAAACTGCACGATAACGTGCGAGGTGTTTACAATGTTCATGACTGCTGTCTTGAGCTGAGCGGGCTCCATGCTTGCCGTGGTATGGCGTCTGCACTGTTCACCCAGGAAAAAGGTGCGAAACGGTTGTCTGCCGTTGCTTCCCTGGAGAGGGGGGAGGATATACCCAGAACCACCCGCAACAATGTTTTTGGCCCCATCAGGCATTGGGATCTCAACCCAGAATTCCAATGGGCGGGGGAGACTGCGGGACCTATGGGATAGCTACCCACAGTGCAATGCTCCAGAAATCGACGCTAGCCCCGGTACATGGACACACACCACCGAATTAATGTGCTTAGTGTGGCTGCATACAATCTGTTTCCAAAATTCGAATTATATAAATTCGGATTAATCCCGTAGTGTAGACATACAGTCAGTCACAAAACTGAGGTCTCCAGATATACTCTGGATTCACCCTGGAATTCTCATGGAAGAATTTGAACAGACTCTGCATATGGTCTGCCTATTGGACAGTAGCACTTTAAATTGATTCTAGGACTTTTACAAATCAGCAGCCTCATCATCTCTGCTATGAAACTGACCTAAGAACTTAACTCATATCTGTATATTGATCTATCTGTATATTGTATCACTATATTGATCTCTTAACCATACATCACACTCTTCCTTTTTGCTTTTTATTAATAGATTTAGTTAATAAAGATTGGCTGTAAGCGTGTATTTGGGTGAGATTTGAAATATTCATTGACCTGGTGGCAGTCTCTTGAGATTGGTAGAACTTTATATATAGTGAATAAGGGTTTTAGTAACCCCTCACTGTATTAGACTTGGCTGTGTGGATGGGAGCCAAAAGCTGGATTGCTTAAAGGGGACTGTATTTTAGCTTCTTGGTAACCAGTATGGTATTATAGAAGTCGTTTGGTTGCTGGCTTGGTGAATCTAATTATAGAATAAGCCACCAGTTTGGGGGACTGTCTATCTTATTCCTTGAAGTTTGCCCTGATTAAGCATTCTTAGTGTGCCCCCCTCCAGGCCCCTCGGTCACAAGAGGACTATCAATTATAATTGTCTTCTGTCCTCTAGGAAGGTGGAGAGGTATCATTTTAAGCCTTCAAAGGGCTCACTCACAGGAAGTGGCTATCAAGAAGTGCTAGCTGGTGCCACATTTTTTGAATTTGTTCTAAATTTGGCAAAAAGAGTTCTGCCCTTCTTAGATCGCCTACAACTACACCTGCAATAAATCAGAAAGAAATAGCTGAAATAGAAAAGCACTGTGAATCTACAGTTTAATACATTTCATTCTGTACGTGCCAACCATTTATAACAAGATGTGATCACTTACCAGTCAAAAATTTAGTGTGGTGTACTTAATATTTGTAAAGTTAATATTGATTTGTAGGCTCACACAGACTTTTTAAAATTAAGTTTAAATTACTTGAGCCAGAAAGATTTTGGACAAATGTGCGGAGCAGGGCCAGCTCCAAGCACCAGGCAACCAAACACGTGCTTGGGGCGGCGCATGATAAGGGGCGGCCAATCTTGGAGTGGCGGGGGGCAACGTGGTGCGGCGCTCGGCGGCGGGGGGAGTTCCGGCAGCACGGTGCGCTCGGCGGGGGGT
>NC_048301.1:58512343-58518725 GCF_013100865.1 Trachemys scripta elegans | reverse complement strand
TGGGGGGTGTTCGGCAGCGCGGAGGGGGGTGGCGGTTGTTCGGCGGCGCTCGGCGGGGGGGTTTCGGCGGCGCGGCACTCGGTGGGGGGGGTGTTACGGTGGGGTGGCGCTTTTTTTTTGCTGCTTGGGGCGGCAAAAAAGTTAGAGCCGGCCCTGGTGCTGAGAACTGTTGATATGACTAGTTCGATGCTAACACTCCATTAGAATGGATGGGGGAAGGTCATCTATGTTGTTGCTGTATTGATTCAGTGTACCTGGCTGCTGAGCAGAAAAGGCAGCAGTGCATTGATTTAGAATAGTACTAGAGGGCTAGAATATCGTTGTTGTTTTTTTAAATTTTAAGTAAGGAGAATCTCCTTAAAATAACAAATTCTAAATAACCTGAAACCTTGAATTTTTGGAGCTCCTTGCTACTATTGTCTCTCTACTGACAATCATTAAGCTGTCTAGGGACAAAATCTGGTTTGATTTGCAACCAAAAAAAAAAAAAAAAAAAGTAAATCAGAGCAGAATTTGGTTCTAGACTTTAATCTAGGAGTAGTAATTCTGCAATGTATTAAGTCACATCCTACCCTGATGAAGCTCTTTTGAAGAAAATAAAGTTACACCATGAATGACTATGACCCATTACATCTTGTCTCATTCTAACTCCTGATTCTCTTCTTGGTCAATAATCTTCTGTAATTTTCTCTCTGCTTGCTCACATGCCGTCTCTCCTTCTCTTTCTGGGTAATAACTGCTATAGCTGTATAAAATTTTGTTATGAAACTCACGTGGTTCTTGAAGTTTGTAACAAACATGACCATGTTTTGCAATTTTTGTTTGCTTGGTTTTGCGCTAAACTTGAACAAAAATGTAATTCATGGTTTTGATTTGAAACCAGTTGAAAATGGGCAATTGAGGCTGAGTTTCATTTAGATTTTTCTGGTTAATTTCATATCCAAAATTCAAAGCAAACTTTGGTTATAAAACCACGTGAGCTAAAAGCAAAAAGAGCTCTCACAAATGCACACAGTCCAAATCAATGAGTCTTGCTCAGTTGTCTCATTACATATACACTAACACACAGCTGCCTATTCCAAAGAATCTCTGGTTTTAAGAAAAGACCTCTGCTTATAAAAATGGATCAAATTAATCCCTGAGGCAAGCTTGCTGAAGTTAATGGCATTGACATAATAAACATGTTTTCTGCTGCAAATTTTTGTACAGATTTATGGCAGGATTGTACATCCAACCTGTCTATATGAACAGTCAGTTTGCGGTAAGCTGGGGTATAAATGTACTTCACACTAGCCTGCCGCATGCTGCTTTTCCATTTGGACCCTGCTATTGCACACTAAAAGTTCAATAGTCTGCTTTGATCTCCCTGCTTTTAAATAGAAGTAGATCAAAGTGCAATATGGAACTTTTTGCACACAATAGGAGGGTCCACACTGACAGTTAGTGCACGGCAGGCTAGTTCAAGGTAGAGTTACACTCCAGCTTGCCACGTGCTAACTGTTCATATAGATTGGAAGATGTGGTTACACAAGAAATGTAGGATTGGACCCTTGCAACCCGTTTGTGCACTGCATCATGCCACCACTAAATCTAATATGTTCCAAGACCACCCTGCTTCTCAAGCTCAACTTCAGAGTGTGTGCTCATTTTCTGAGTGGAGGAAGGAATGCTGTCCAATTCTTGCATCAGCATGGTAAACCTGTGGTGTGAGGAGAGCAAGACTCTTAGCTTCAGTATGAGCACAAGAAATGAGCATGTGTACAAAAGTATCTTGGAAAGACTGGTGGTGTTCGGATCCACTGGACCACTGATCAATACCAGTAGGTGGTCAAGCGCCTTAAGATAGCCTGCTGCCAAACCAGGGATGAGACCCACGCTTCAGGGAATGAACTGTCTACTTGCCACTTCTACAAGGAAGTTGATTGGGTGCTGGGAACAACACCAAGCTCCGAGCCCATAGTACTGCTTGACAATCTCCTGAGTGGGGATGGTGTGCTTATTTTTTCATGATCGGTGGAACTAGAGTCAGAGGGCCCATGTTCCCTAGAGAGACTGTAATTGATGGGACACCAGGGAAGCAGGGGGTTAGGTGGGAAGCAACTCAGTCACAAAGAGCAGTGCACAGGGTTTAATGAAGTTCCATTTGTTCAATTTAGGGTGACCAGATGTCCCGATTTTATAGGGACAGTCCTGATTTTTGGGTCTTTTTCTTATATAGGCTCCTATTACCCCCCCACCCCATCCCGATTTTTCACACTTGCTTCTGGTCACCCTAGTTCAGTTTAACTGGCATTCAGCTTCAGTCTTTGCAAATGGAACATGGCGGCAACATCTAAGAAGTGAGTTTTCTGCAGTGCAGCAACCTGGAAATGTGATCTGGAGCCCTGGATTTTGCAGACACAAACCTAGCCCAATGACAGACATAATGGAAGGAGGAGTTCAAGCTGTTCACAGACCTGGCCATGCAGGATGACAATAACAGTAAGAAAGCAAAACTGTTATTTTACCTTAATGGGGAACATGGCAGAAAGATTTGCAATGCACTGAAGCTCACCCCTGCCTCAAGCTTCACAGCAGTGCTAACAGTCCTGGGGGTGTATCACTCCCCAAACAGAATTAAACTATGGAGCAACACAGGTTTTTCACTAGAGACCAATGTGAAGGGCAGGGGATAGACCTCTGTTATAGCCTTACACACACTGGCTGCTACATTCAATTTCCCTAATTAAGGACAGCATAGTCTGTGGCACTTGGGGTCACTACCTGCAGGAGCAGCTGCTCCAGGAAGGCAATTGCACATTAGACAGATGCTTAGACATGGGGCATGCAGCAGAAAAAGGATGAAAGCCGTAGGAGGCACAAACACTCCCGAGCAGTACATTCAGTGAGACAACAGCAAAGGAGAGCAGGTGACCAGAGTTCCATACCCATTGTGAGATGCTGGGTCAGATGAATGCATATTAAGTTTTTACTAAAGGGTGGCATGTGAGATCTCTGCCAAGAGCCAGTAACCCACTGGTCATCATAGTCATTATGAATTCTGTGTATGGATTCTATTTAAGGAGTTATGTATCTATATTAGAAATTATGTTGTCAAAGCGGTGGAATTAAGGCAGGTAACCAAGAGGTGATATGTATGAAAGTACAAACATAAGAATCGCCGTACTGAATCAGACCAGTGGTCCCTCTAGCCCAGTATCCTGTCTTCTGATAATGGCCAGTGCCAGATACTTCAGAGGGAATGAACAGAACAGGGCAATTATTGAGTGATCCATCCCCTGTTTTCCAGTCCCAGCTTCTGGCAATTGGAGGTTTAGGGACACCCAGAGTGTGGGGTTGTGTCCCTGACCATCTTGGCTAATAGGCAGTAATGGTGTTATCCTCCAAGATATTAATATCACAGCGTTTAAATCTTAGTTTAGACAAGACCACAGTTACTTTGTTTGGATGTGATGGGAGAAAATGTGAAGTCCACATCTAGAGTAAAATTTTCAAAAGCACCCGAGTTCCATCTTCAAAAGTGACTTAGGAGCCCAGCTCTAATTAAAATTCAATGGAATTTAGGCTCTGCATCCTGCTGGTGCTTTTGAAAATGTTCTCCCTAGTCTAAAAATCTTACAATAGCCTACTTTTCCTAAGAATTATGTCTTGGTCAAGGCCTCTGTGATTCTGAAACATTAAGATTTAAAATTCCCTTATCTCTCCTGGAAGGATTTAAAAGCCTCAGAGGTTTCTTCAGAACCCTTTCCTGGTTCTGAGATGTTCTTACCCATTTACAAAAATTAATCAATACCATGTAACTTGTGTTGGATAGTTATGACTGGTCACACATGTTGAATTTTAAATACTGAGTATTGAATACTCACAGCAAACTGTGATTAATCCATTTGGGGGAAAATCTGAAATATTTCATTTAAAAATATGTGTAAATTGAATTAATGATCTGTTTGTGAACATTCCCAGAGCAGAAAGAAGCTACATTCACTGTGCTGTATTAGCTCAACAATACTAGCTACCAGATTTGTTGTTGCTACAGCCAAACAAAAACCAGTAAGTTAGTAAACAGAGTCTCTGTCAAACTCTACGCTTATATTTGTGAAACAAAATTATTAGTGGTAATGGTAACTCTGGGAGGGTATGTGTATGGATGAAAGGAAGAGAAAAATCTTATTCTGTTGCTGACATTTGTTCTTTAACATATTCTGTTTCCTGGCAACATGAACTGGATGAAAGATATCTCTTCGTCTTTAATAAGTGAACAAAATAAAGGTTGAAAGGGACGAAGGAATAAATTATACAGTTGGCACCTAATGGATTTCAGCTTTATGTATTGTCAGAGCAGTGTGAGACCAATAATTGCATTATTGTTAGTTATTTTTAATTCCTTGGGCACTGGTGAGGGGTAGTGGTGCCAGACTGAGCCCGGTGACGGGGTGCACTACAAGTCTACAAACCGACGCAAGGTGCTGGGCCTAGAGTCCTGCTGAGGCTGCTGTCCTGCGCCAAGTGGAGCGCAGCCTCCATGAGGAGAGAATTCAAACAAATATCACGCTCCTTCTGCGTGATTCCCCCAAGCACTTCTTCAGGCAGCTGCTATGGGGGTCACTCACAGGCTTAGGCCTTCCTGTTGCAGGCATAACACAGCAGCAGGGGTTAAAACTCAGACAGGGCCGCCCAGAGGATTCAAGGGGCCTGGGGCAAAGCAATTTTGGGGGCCCCTTCCATAAAAAAAAGTTGCAATACTATAGTAATGTATTTGGAAATGTAAAAAATATCTAGTGAAATACATTCAAAAATTAATTTGTAATAATTTGAAAATACACTGAATACATTATTTAAAAACATTAAAAAAGCTGTAATGGTATGTATACATTTGCAATTACATAATGGACTGTTGCTGGGTGATGGTGATGGTTGGTACCAATGGGCTGTTGCTACCTGGGGGTGGTGCTGCTGTTGCCCAGGGCTAAGTGGGGAGCTGGGCTCTGGGTTTGGGGGTGCCTGGCTCACAGGGGCTGGGCTCAGGGATGTGGGGAGATGGGGTCAGGGGGGTGTCCGGCTCAGAGGGGCTGGGCTCGGAGCTGGGGGTCAGGGCTGTGGGGAGGATGGTGTCGGGGGGGTTTCCAGCTCAAAGGGGCTGGGCTCGGAGCGGGCTCGGAGCTGGGTGTCAGGGCTGTGGGGGGGATGGGGTCGGGGGGTGCCCGGCTCAGAGGGGCTGGGCTCGGAGATGGGGGTCAGGACTGTGTGGGGGATGGGGTTGGGGGCGTGCCCGGCCCCGGCCCCTTACCATGCCGCTTACCCCCTCTCCCAGGAGCCTCCGACAAACTCGTGTGGGCCCCTGCGGGGCCCAGGGCCTGGGGCAAATTGCCCCACTTTCCCCCCCCACAGGCAGCCCTGAACTCAGATACTGGGCATGACAGAGGCTGGAGCAGGGAGAGAGGGGCACTGGGGCAGCTCAGCTCTGCAGGCTGCCGTCCTCTCCAGCCACCCACCCACAAGGGGAGCAGGAGTAGGGACCAGCCAAGGACCAAAGGGGCAGGAGCACAGGCGCCTGAGGCCGAGCTGTGTGGGGAAGCGCTTACCTTGCCCAGCGCAGGGGTGTCGGGGTCCTCTTTCTTCCTCCGTTCCACCAGATTGCCGCCTGAGGCTCTTTTCTTCTCTGTGCCCCCCGCTGGGGCTGACTGTGGAGGCTGAGCCAGGAGGCAGCCAACCTCCCCTTTCCTCCAGAAGCCCTGCTGAGTCGCGCCCGTCGCCGGGCTCGTGCCACGTGCTATACGCAGAGCTGCAGAGAGAAGAATGGCATGGGATGGAGCGGCTGCTGCGCTGGGAGGGAGAGGGAGTCTGAGCCGCCGTCAGGCAGCTCAGGGGTTTCCCTGGGTCAGCGCGCCGCCAGCAGCCCAGGAGTTCCGCCGTGAACCCAGGGGAACCCCTGGGCTAACGGCGGCGCGCTGACCCAGGAGAACCCCTGGGCTGCCTGCCGGCGGCTCAGACTCCCTCTCCCTCCCAGCGCACCATCCGCTGGAACACTTTAACAAAAATTGGGAGCGCCACTTTTTGGCGCCCCCAAATGTTGGCGCCCTAGGCAACCGCCTAGTCCGTCTAAATGGTAGCACCGGCCCTGACTGAAATTGATCTGTGGGCCATCCTGCAATTTTGTTTTACGGTAGATTTTTTTATTTGCTTTTAATTTTCATTTTCTTTGCAAAATAACATTAACGAGTAAAATTAAAAAATATATAACTTTGAAAAGGTTACAGCAACTTCCTTTGGTTTTTGTAAGAATGTTTTCTTGCTAGTTACTTGTGGTGTTTGTGGAATAAAGTTTCAAAGAACTGCAGAGATTTTAGCTACATGACTGCCATTAACATTATAGTTAAGCTTG
>NC_048301.1:58445043-58512336 GCF_013100865.1 Trachemys scripta elegans | reverse complement strand
TCAGACTGTTAAAATGTTCCAGCGGATGATCCGCTGGAACATTTTAACAAAAATTGGGAGCGCCACTTTTTGGCGCCCCCAAATGTTGGCGCCCTAGGCAACCGCCTAGTCCGTCTAAATGGTAGCACCGGCCCTGACTGAAATTGATCTGTGGGCCATCCTGCAATTTTGTTTTACGGTAGATTTTTTTATTTGCTTTTAATTTTCATTTTCTTTGCAAAATAACATTAACGAGTAAAATTAAAAAATATATAACTTTGAAAAGGTTACAGCAACTTCCTTTGGTTTTTGTAAGAATGTTTTCTTGCTAGTTACTTGTGGTGTTTGTGGAATAAAGTTTCAAAGAACTGCAGAGATTTTAGCTACATGACTGCCATTAACATTATAGTTAAGCTTGGTAGAATTTGATTTTTATTTTTTTGACAATTTTGACAGATAATATTGATTGTTTATTTTAAGCATCTTTTATTGATTACAATTTTCACAGTTGCAGGAAATTTTTTTGGGGGGGATCAGACAATTATTTAATGACCAATAGATGTTGAGATTCAAAAATTAAAGTTTTATAACCTTTAAAACATAAATTTTCAAAATCACGTGTCAAAATATACAAGGTAAATATCCGTAAATTAAATGTTATTCAGTTTTTGTGCAGCATTTCTCTTATTTTGGGTATCTGTAAATGTTGCTTATTATTGATGGAAATATTTTTTCTCAGTTTGTGTGTGTATGGTGAAATTGAAGTTTACAGACATTTACCAATAAAAATCTACTTCTTCAAGCCTAATCATAATAAGTCCTGAGGCTGAAAGCCTGAACGAGTATTTTTGTTGGGGGGAAGGATTAGCTTAAAAACCCAGAGGGAATTAGGTGCAAAATAATTATATTAATGCAATTTTAAGGTTAAGCATCTAGACACAAAAAAGATTAACCAAATACAAGAAATGTTTGTTCTACTACACTGCCAGATATGACATTTTTAGTGCTAAGTAGGCTGTTCAATGTATAACTTACAGTTTGTTCAATGTCGGTGAGTTAATGGTGTAATAAGAACATTAACATTTGCATTTTCGGAATTGTTTTTTGTATATCTAAATACTCAACCTTTAACATTGCATTTGCATGTTTTTGCATGTATGTATTCAATAAATATTATTTTTATCAAACAGTACCTTAGATGGTTAATTAATTTTAATTAATTATGGTTTATAAGAACAGGGTAAACAAACACCTGTCAGGAATGGTCTACATTTATTTGGTCCTGCCTCAGTGCACAGGGTGGACCTGATGATCTCTCTAGGTCCCTTCTCACCCTACATTTCTATGATTTTTTGCTTTCCTTTAACATGCTTGATAAGTAAAGCTTGAAATGTTAAGCAGATTTCTCTCTGCTTGAAATGCTGAATATTTTATTTCTCTACTCCTGAGGCACTTTCAAATATGAAGCAAAGATTGATGATTTTAGGGTTATTTAAATGGCTCTTTAAAATGCGGTTTTTAAACTAGTCTGAAAGGTTGTAACACCTCAATAACTTTTATTGTGTAGGCTTCAAAGCAGATTGGAAACGTCAAAAAAAAAATGTTTTTTCTCCTAGTGCTGAATCTAGAATTGCCATTTCTAAAACATGAGAAAATAAAATAAAAACAGTGAAGGATCATAATACCCTCCTCCCCCTCCCAAAAGTTGCACACGGCCCTGTTACTAGAAGTCTAAGCACAAAGGGGAAGGGCTGAATGGATCATGGACACAGCTACAATATTGTCTGATAAGAAGAGGACCCTCCACGTCAAGGTTGAGTACAACAACCTAGGGTAGTGTGGGGCAGCTTGCACTGCCGCTACCTGTGCTGTACATTTTTTGTTGCTAGTATAGGATCCTGGTGTCCTAGGCTGTCAATATTAACACTCCATTAATTTTAAATGACTTATAAATAAAAAAGAATGTAGAAAATCTTTAAAGGAACCCAAAAGTCACATAACAAAGAAATCGTCAGACGGGACTGCTGTGAACTATTGCTGTATTTTGCCTAATGTGTTCATACAATTTTCAAAACATAGAGGAAAGACCACTCTGGTTATAAAGTCTGTGTTTCACTCTTAATTAATAATAGCTCACAACCTTGCTGTTCGTTTAGCAGAGTTTCCCATAGCCCAGTGTTTAGGGCACCCTCCTGATACTTGGGAGACTCCCCCCACCCAAAATCTTTTCTCTCCATCAGGCAGAGAGGGGTAAACTGAACCTTGGACTCCCGTATCCTGGGTAAGAGCTCTGATCACTGTGTTGAAAGTTATAAGGAGCAAACCAGCATCTCCTCCTTATCCCACATTTTGAATAGGGTTGTCAACTTTCTAATCGCACAAAACCGAACACCCTAGCCCTGCCTCTTCCCCGAGGCTCTACCCCCCGCTCACTACATTCCTCCTCCCTCGATGGTTCGCTGTCCACCACCCTCACTCACTTCCACTGGGCTGGGTGATGGGAGGGGGTGAGGGCTCTAACTGGGGGTGAGGGCTCAGGGATGGGGCCAGAAATAAGGGGTTAAGGGTGCAGGAGGGGGCTCCAGGCTGGGGCAGGGACTTGGGGTGCAGGAGGGGGTGAGGGCTCCAGCTGGGGGTGAAGGCTCTGGGGTGGGGCTGGGGATGAGGGGTTTGCGGTGTAGGAGAGGGATCTGGGCTCAGGGTGTGGGCTCTGGGATTCCGTCCCCCAAGCTCCCATTGGCCGGGAAGGGTGTTTGGGGGTGGGGATTGCGCGCGGAGCCCTATGGCTCCCCCCCGCCTAGGAGCTGGACCTGCTGGCCGCTTCCGAGGTGCTGCGCAGCGCGATGCCAGGACAGGTAGTGACTAGCTTGCCTTAGCACCACAGACTGGACTTTTAGTAGCCCCATCAGTGGTGCTGACTGGAGCTGCCAGGGTTCCTTTTTGACCGGTTGTTCTGGTCGAAAACTGGACATCTGGTCACCCTAATTTTGAATGGGTCTCGGTTTGATATGTGTGCTCTGACCACACCTATTGGATCAGGCCATGCAGGCAAAATAGACAGGGAAATATGACTTATCTTCCCCTGCACTGTGGCTCACGCTAGGGCTTAGGCAGGAGTGAGGTGACTGAGCACCTGCAGTGGGCAGCAGTGTGCATACCCAGAGGCGGAAACTTAGGCACCTAGGGAACTTTTACAGTCAAAATTTAGGTGCTGACTGAGTTTAGGCACCTACAGAATTAGGCAGCACCTGAGCGTCGGTTTTGTGGATCACATTGGTGCCTAAAACTGGGTCTTAGGCACTGAAATCTGGGGTTTAGATGCCCTAAGTCCATTTGTAAATCTGGCCCTCATTTCAAATACTTTGAAAAAGTGGGTTTTAACATATTTTTGTGCCATACACATACACTGTGTAAAACTGTTCTAGTGCAGATGAGCCTTCTGTTTCTTTGCCACAAGACATTGCCTTTTTATTCAAGCGAACACAGTAACAAATCAAGAGGAGTGAGGGTAACATCACACAATATACTGCTTGGCTCTATGAGTGCCTCTTCGTTAGACACGATTTGTACTTCCCAGGGCACTTCAGCTCTTGAGCTGCTATTTTCATTGTCTTTAAAAAAATCAGAGAGAATTTCTGTAATTACTGTTCAATAATTCATTTTTCTATACAATATCTTTTCCAGAATGTGTTATTGTAGGCGACGGCTCCAACAATCCATATTCATTAGTTTGCCTATGTAAGAATAAAATACAAAAACATTCTTGTGAAAGTGTACTCTGATGGTTTGTTTTTGTGTTTGAAATGGAACTCTAGTACCACAGCAGTGGGTGCTATATAAGAAAATAGATAGATAATGTGATATAGCCAGCTGTTTTTACTTCAGTTTAACGGTTTTTCATCAGTCACTCAGTGTTTACATGATGAGAGTTGCTGTATCCAAGGACTGTATTTAGTTTTAGTGTGTATCTACTTTCTTTTTAATACTATTGCTATGAAATTACACAGAAATAGGTTTCTACAAATCCAGCTATCCAGCACAAAAGACTGGAGTTTTTACAGATATAGGGGCATATGTGGGTGTGTAAAATTGTGTTGTGTTCAGTATTCATACAAGCAAGTTTACCACTGGTGCAAATAATAAAGGATATATAAAGATCCAAACGATCTTCAGCATAAATTGAGACAAAAAGGCATTTATAAGGAACTAAAATTATGATTGTCTCACAAAGTAATAAAAATAACAGTATCATAGATTTTAAATCTCCCGTTAGCTTCTTGAAAGGCTTTCTTCCTGGAATTAACACATAATGAACATTCAAATAAGGGGAAACTATTGTACTTTCAAATTTAGTGTCTGACAATGCCAATTGACCAGACACTGAAAGACAAAAACCCCCACAACTGGATTTGTCCAGTACAATGCAGAATCTTTTGTAGACTTTGGAACAAGTTTTTTTTTAAAATCCAATATAATATTGTGGTACTCTTATAGCAAGATTTTTTTCATAGAACTCTATCACTATGGGCCAAGTTCTGCCACTAATTAATTGCTTCTTATTTAAATGGGAATTGAATGGGTATTTATAAATGAGGGCAGAATTTGACCATACTGTATAAATGGAAGTTCAATATGGGCCCAAGCCTGCATTCTGTACAATCAATGGGAATTTTTACTTAAAGTTTTCAAATTGCAATGCACTGACACATTTAGATATTAACTATAAGTGGAATTTCAATAAATATTTGAGTTCATTAGAAGAGGGTACTAGATCCAAACAAAAAGAAGTCAGCAGCATCAACTTTATGCCCAACAACTGGATTCGCACATTTTAAAAAATCCATTTTAGGTCAATATTTGAAGGCTATACAGCTATGCAGTAAGTCATTATTAACATGAAACTTTTTTTTTTGGCTGTGCTATCTGTGAAGAGATCATGACCTCTGTATCTGCTACAACAGCCTTCTAGGATCAGCGGAAATACAAGGGCCTAATTTTGCACACCTTATTTCATATTCAAGAGCAATTACTTGCACAAGTAGTCCCTTTGAAGTTATTGGGACTAATCGGATGATTAAGTGCTACTTGATGTGAATTGGGCCTTGAATATTTCAGTATCTGGAGAACAGTCACACACTTGTACGAGTTTCTTTCATGAATGGAAGATTTTAAGTTCCTGTATGGAGTCCATTTGGTACTAAAAATTTAGAGCCACAGCAGGAAGCAATTGAAACTAGCAAGTTTTGGTAGTTAAACTCAGTGAGGTATCAATATCTTAAACTCCAGTGAGAATGTATAGTATTCATTTAAATTAGAGGGGCTCCTTTTGAATTCCATTCTTTTCTTCCACACTTTATGCTCAGAACACACAGAATTGCTTTCATATTAATAGTCATGTTGTATTTCAAATAATGCTATTGCAAAGGTAAAAAAAGGTAAAAGCTAGAGAAATAATTATAACAGCAGGAGCAGGAGAGTATTCAATTTTAATAATTACTGCAGTCTTTGATTGCTATTCATGCCTGTTAATCAGCTGTCAGTTTACTTCTTCAAGGCTACTGTATTTTTGTTAATGCTTCACTAATGCAGAACATCATACACTTTGGTATGAGAGCCTGGAAGATGCTACACATACAATTTTCTGGTAGCTAAATATCATGCATTCTTGGAAACAAATACGTAGGCCTAGCTTCTAAACGTCGGTGTTGTAATAGAACCATCAGGTCCTATTCAGGACCCCATATGGGCAGGTAAGTGCACCAAACTGGTATGTCAGTTTAAATATACAAGAGATGTCAATTTAAAAATACAAATGAATTTGGATGTCCTACTGAGGTGACCATGTCCTACTGGGTTCTTTATTGCATTCACATTATTCACAATTAACCTGCCTCATTAGGAACTGTATTACCTGTTTCTTCCCTTGTGCATAATAAGGAGCAAAAATGGGTACTTTTGTGCTTAATTACTACAATGATGGCCACCATGGAAATATCTAAGATACATAGATAGTGTGTGTTAGTAGCTTTGAACATCTTTTATAAATCTCTGTCTTCTCTATAAATCACATATCAAGTCATAGTATAGTCATGTGCAAACCAATAGGTGGTTACAGAAAAGTTTTCTTTTGAGTGTGACAAATCACAGCCCTCCCAGCAGGAACAAGCTTGAGGCAACTGACAATATTACAGCCCTTGCCAGGCGCAGCTGTTGGAAAGATCAAGTGTTGCTTTTTAATTAAAATATAATTTAGTCCTGAAAAACAAACAGAAGTAGAACTATTGTTATGCTCTCAGCTGCAGCTATTTATATACTGTGACACCGAGCACTTTTTCTTATATTATTGTTCTTCCACCTACTCAGAGAAATAGTTTGCCTACAAAAAAAACTGAATTATGTTTTCTTGTCCTTAGTCACATCAAAAGTGGTTCTTTCTTTCTCTATCCCTTTCTTCCTCTCCTATTTTCAGGTTACTTGGGTGTAGTTGTAAATAAAGATCAGCTACTAAGTGCTGTGTAGTTCCTTGAGAGAAACTTCTTTCCAATATGATCAAATAAAGAGGCTTGACTTTCAGTCTGGCTCCCCCTATCTATTATTAGTTTTAGTGTTTTTCACCCTTCTACTCCTGCTTTCTCTCCTCTCTGTGTCCTGTTCTGTCTCCCATCTACTTTTTCTCCATCACTGTTTTCCTCCTCCTTCCCCGGTTCTCTTTCCCCACTCCTATCCTTCCCCACTTATTCCTCTTTGACATTTCCCCTTTGCTCCCTCTTATTTATCTAGCCTTGTCTCTTTTCCCGCTCCCATCACGTTCTCCTCCTGGCCCCCTCCTTAGGGAATGGAGGATGTGCTGCTGCTGTTCAGGACCAGGAGGTGAGTGGCTTATTGTGAGATTCCTGGGGGAATTCTGTGCCACTGTGCAATGCATAATTTGTGCAGAATTCCATATTTCCCCTGCAGAATTGGGGCTGCAGAGCTGCTGGCCACCATTATGGGCCACTAGATTCTGCTCACAATGAGCAGAGCACCCAGCCTGGCAGGGATGGAGACTCTACACGCTCTGGCTGCTCAGCTTGATCCTCATTCTCCCGGAAACAGGAGAGGACCTGAGAGACCCAGAGCTGGCAAAAATCATCATCGTCTGTCCCTTGATATGAAGATGATGTCTACCAAGGGGGAAAGTCATGATGAGACTTAAGATGGCTGAGAAGTCCAATTTGTCCTCTATGGGTTTTTCCACATATTGACAGGTGGTTGTTTGGAATTAGCACAACTGCTGGCTGGGATGCTGTGCCCTTTCCTTCCTCCTCTGCCATTTCTCAGCCTCTTGCGCAAGGTGATTCTCTTCAGAATGGGCTGAGGCTTGATGTATGATGTGACGCCATTGCAGTCTATTGCCAGCCAGCTCCTCCCAGTTCATGGGGTCAATGCCTCCCTTCTTAAGATATACATTCAGGGTATCCTTGTAGTGTTTCCTCTGTCCCCCATGGATCCTCTTACCATGACTAAATTGAGAAAAGAGGACTTGCTTCGGAAGACAAGTATCAGCCATCTGCACCTAATGACCAGCCCAGCAAAGTTGATGTTTCATAATTTTTGCCTCAACATTGATAATGTTAGTTGCAGAGACCATGCTGGCATTGGTGAAATGGTCTTTCCAATTGATACAGAGAATCTTCCTAATGTAGCGCTGTTGGTACCACTCCAGACACTTAAGATGGCTTTAGTATGTCACCATGTCTCGCACCCAAAAAGAAGAATGGGAATGACTACTGCATTGTAGACCAGGATTTTAGTTTCCATCTGCAGATCTCTGTCAATATAGACACAACGGAGGAACTTTCCAAAAGATATGCTGTCACAACAGATCCTATGTTCAATCTCCACATCAAGATTAACTGTCTGGGAGAGATGGCTACTAAGGGTAAGGGAAATGCCATGACTGTTTGTGGGAGAAGAGAGGCAACTTGTGCTGGGGCAGGCTGGTGGCGCACCTTGTCTTCCTAATGTTGAGGGAATGTCCCAGGCTATGATAGACACCTAAGAAGAGCTCTAGGGTGGATTGCAAGTTAGCCTCAGTGTGCATGAGGATAACACAGTAGTCAGCATACTGAAGGTTGGTAATAACATTCCTGGTGACTTTAGTTTTAGAATGAAGATGTCACAGATTGAAGAGCTGGCCAGCTATGCGATACTCAATCCCAATTCCAGAAGAAAGGCGGTCACAAATAAAAATAAAGATTACGGATTAGATGGAAAAAAGAGTTGGGGCAATAACACAACCCTGCTTAACATTAGTGTGGATGTTGAATGGGTCCATCCCCAAACTATTACAGAGAACATTGGCGGTCATCCCATCATGAAGTAGCCTGAGAACATGAATGAACTTCAATGGACAACCGAACCTAGACAGCACCTTCCATAATGCTTCATGACTGATGGAATCAAAGGCCTTAGTTAGGTCAATAAATGCCATAAACAATGGCCGGTGTTGTTCTCTACACTTCTCTTGGATCTGCCGTGCAACAAAAATCATGTTGGTGGTGCCCTGAGATGGTCTGAAACCACACTGGGTTTCCAGAAGAATGTCTTCAGTAAGAGGGAGGAGACAGTTCAAAAGGATGCGGGCAAGGATCTTCCTGGCAATGGAGAGGAGGACAATATCTCGGTAATTCCCACATATTGACTTGTCCCCTTTCTTAAAAATGGTCAAAATATTGGCATTCTTTAGATTGGGTGGAATTTTTGTTGCTACTTCATATACAATAGTCAAGAGAATGTGGGTTGCAGATGGTGCAGAGGTATCTGAAGTGCCCTGTTCTGCTATCACTGTTGCTATCTGGGGAGCTGAGAATCTGGTATACAGGATAAAGAGAGAGAGGTTATCATGTAAGCTGAGCAAAACTGATATTCTGACTACCATGAAGTTGTGCTTTATTTTCTTGTTTCTTTTATATTTTAGTGGAAGGATTTTAAAACATGGGGCCATCCCAAATACATGAAAATGAAGGCTGAATGGCAGGATAGTAACCTTTAAAACAAAGGTGACAGATATGGAAATAGAGGAATTTGTTGAAATATAAATAATGTAGTATTTCTGCAGTGACAGAGGAGTTAAATATTTAAGCCAAAGTCAGTTATGCAGTGATTGAGCCCTTGATTGCTGCTGGATTGATTAACTGCTTTGCTGGCAGTTGTACCAGGTACTAATTTAGATTGAATAATGTTTTTGGTGTCTTTTAGTAAGCATAGATCTAACGCGGGACAAAAAGGAGGAAGGGGACAGGGGAAATGATCAAAGCGTTTCCCAATCTCATTAGTTCAATCATCTCCTCTAGATCTTTGGTACAGTAAAAGGAGAATTTGTTTCTCCATTAACTATTGGTGCAGAACAGCTGTAGGGAAATGCAGACTCAGTTATAAGAGGATCCAACACACATACTCAAGTACAGGTTTGGCAGAACCTTGCTTCAGTGCCTGTTTCTGGATGATGAATGCTGTGCGAATTATACAGCTCTCCAGGTACAGAGAAAATTCAAATAACATTGAACTAATATGAATACAAGATGGCAAGAGTAAAAATCAAGACTTTCCAGGCAGTCTTTTACTATTTGGATCTTGTTTGGTATCAAGCATTGGTTTATTGCCAGAGGATTTCTGAGTCTCTTACTTTTAGTCATTCCACTATTCCTAAAACCAAGTAAATTTGATAAAAAAAAATCTATTTTTGATTTACAGCACTTCTTCAGTCAATATGATTAGTTCTGAGTCCCTTCACTTCAGCAAGCTCCATGCATCTTCCGCATGGCCTATGCTGTGCCTGGTGGTATATGCCAAGGGGACTTGCACCTCCCTGAAGGAGGAAATACAGAATTTGGGTCAGTCTGAATTACATACGTGCCAATGTTCTGACTCTTGCAATAGAAACATATGAGGGTGGCAAAAAGTGACAGGGTTTCCATGAACGCAGTCAAAGGTGACACAATGGTAGCTAGCACAAAGGAATCTAGGACACTTATTAGACCTAAAAGTGCCAGGCCACACAGGATTAAGCTGAAAACAGCAAAATTCTTTTGTAAGAGGATCCAGGACAAATGGGGAATCCAGTTAGTGGCTAGAAAAGATACCAAGATTTCAAAAAAGTTTGTGGGGAATGGGTGTTGTAGAGGCATTACAGTGATGACCCTTTGTTAGCAGGGCGTTGCAGGGGAAAAAAAGAGAGAGAGAGAGAGGTGGACTTCTTTCTATACCCAAAATTAAAACAGTTCTGCTGAAATCAGAACACTTGACTGGGATGAAGTCCTGGGGTGAAATCTGGGTCTCATCTAAGTCAATGGCAAAACTCCCATTGACTTCAGTGAGGCCAGGATTTCACTCTGGTCTTTGATGTTGACAGTTTACTGCCCGGGTATTTAATTTATAAGTTGTTCTTTCCCTTGAAAATCTGAATAAAAAAGCTGGAATTCTATAGACATATGTCTCAGTGAAATGCCTTAACATGGCAACTAGACAAAATATTTGTCCATGTAATTTTGTCTTACTGATTTTTGTTGTTTTAATTTATATAATCAAATACTTGAATCTCTGAAATTTCAAGAATTAATAGTGGTTTGATGTTATTTTTCTCTTCCTGGTGTGTATTCTTTGGCTCTGTTCACTATGTTTGTAGGATCAGCAAGAACTTCTTTTGTTACAAAGGCAGCATGAAACTAGAGACTTGAGAGAGTCTTAAAATATTTCCACTGAGAGATAAAAGAAAATAAAGCTAATATGCCAAAGGTGTTTCAGCTCTAGGTAATTTCTGTGTAAAGAAATAAAAGTAAAAGCACCTTAAGGATAGTAGATGTCCTGGTGTGTAATTACATTGCAAAAATTCGTATAGAATAAAGTTATGGCTTTTTTGTTTTGTTCAGTTACTTTGGCGTTTTAGGAAGGGGGAGGGAAGTCCATTCAAATTGCTTCAGAAATGGCACTGGATCTTCATGTGCTGTCTTGAGTGTAAAACAAAAAATGACTCACAAGTCTATGTTCCTACTGAGAAAATCGTTTCATTTCTACGAAATAGCTGTTGCTATGGTAACTTTGAGCTGCAGCCTTTATAGTCAGAGTTCCTAAGGAGAACAGAAGTTGAATCTAATGGGTAAGAATCAAGTCTTTCTTGAGAGAGGATGAAAGTATACAGGAGGACCTCAATTACCAATAATAGAAGGACTACTCTTTCATGATTACATGTAATGAACACAGGTTTTTTTCAGCTGTGCATTCACCTGTTACTCAGTAATTTTTAACAAATGTTAACTGGAAGTATCTTCTTTTTAGTCAAAAACTAAGAGGAAAAACAACTAAACAGTAATGCAATAAAAGTAAAACAAATTGTTCAATGGATCCTATATTTTGATGTCTGAAATATAGCATTATGTAATACAATATGGCAGCGACCAGGAGGGCCGGCTCCAGGGTTTTGGCCACCCCAAGCAGCCAAAAAAAAAAAAAAAAAAAAAGCCGCGATCGCGATCAGCGGCGGCAATTCGGCGGGAGGTCCTTCGCTCCCAGGCGGAGTGAGGGACCATCCGCCGAACTGCCGCCGAATACCTGGACCTGCCGACCCTCTCCGGAGCGGCCGCCCCAAGCACCTGCTTGAGAAGCTGGTGCCTGGAGCCGGCCCTGGCGACCAGCTTCCTTTAGGAGTATTGTCTCAATAGCCACGACCAACAATCAGAACAATATTAAATACAAAAGAAATACAATTTATTAAAATTTATAGAATGGTATTGGAGCAAGTTTGGATGATATGATACTCCACTGCCTTTATTCTGGTTTGGTAGCATTTTACACCTTTGCAGAGGCATAAGTGTGCAAGGCAGAGGAGAATCAGGTTTATATTGGGTTCATATTGTCTGCAGTGTGGGAGGTGGGAGCTTCACTGCTCAGGACTTTAAATAAGAAGTGAAATACATAGTAGTGCCCTGTTTTGTGCCAGCAGCCAGAGGCAGCTGACAATAGTTTGGGTGACTAGGTATGGGATTCACAAAGGTATTTAGGCACCTAATCTTCAGACTTGGGGACCTAAGTCCTATTTTTAAGTGCCACTGCAATTCACAAAACTCCCACTTGGCTGCCGCCTAACTCTATAGGTGCCTAAATTCACTTGGTGCCTCAGTTTCTGTAGTAAAAGTTCCACAGGCTCTTATGTTCCTGCCTCTGAGCATGTGTGCTGCTGCCTCACTCTAGGCAGCTGGGCACCTATCTTCCGCCTAAGCCTCAAAGCAACTCATGAACCAGGGCAAGACCGCCGTGCCTCTGCCGAAATTGTGTGAGGCCCAATCCAGTAGGCATCTTCAGAAACTAACTCCACACAAAATAGATAAGGGGAGGGGGACCTCCCTCATAACTTTTAGCCCTGTGGTTAGGGAACTCACGATGTGGGAAGCCACCAGTTTTATTCCCCTCTCTGCCTAATGAGAAGAAGGAATCTGAAGAGGCACCTGCCACCTCTACCAGATTGGGCTCTGCACACAAGTTAGACAGAGAAGTGCCTGTCTTCCCACTGTTCATGGATCTCCTTCCTGCAGCCTGGATTTAGGTGTCTATTTCTGAAAGATGGGAGGGACTTAAGACACACCTCTCTTATCAGCATCTCTCATTGGCTAGCTTAGGCGACTCCCCACTTAGCGTGCTGGCTTTGTGAGTTGCATTCTAAGGCACATGTGTCTTCCCATTCATTGTACAGGGAGTCCAGGTGCCTAATTGAGGGTTTGTGAATTGCAGAGTGTTCCTGTGATTTCCTAGGCACCTAAAAGTTAGGTTTTGAAACACTCAGCCACAATGCCTAAATCCCTTTGTGAATCAGGCCCTAAATGCTTAATGGCGTTCCACTGACTCCTATTGCTAGATCTTGCAAATCATGGGACGCTTCCTGTTTGATCTTTCTGATGGTTGTTGTTAAAATTAGTTCAAGACAATACAAACCTATTTTCCAAGAGTCAAGGGTAAGAGTCTAATGACTCCTCTTTGACTCAGAGGAGAGAGGTAAAAATAAGCCTGTAACTTGCAGCTAAAGGACTAGAACACCTTTTAACAACTGAACTAATCCAAATAGTTTGAGATGCACATTGAGCCAGATTCTCTGCTGCACTTCTCAGGAGGCAGAGCACAAAAGACGCAGGAGGGGGAGGGTGGAAAGGTGACTTTGAACCACCTTTAAATCTCACAGATTCTAGTCTACTCTGGTAGTCACAGTGGCTCCTAGCATAAGTTAGGGCAGCCCCTGGTTCCACCAAGAGACTGGTCTAACTTACGGCAGCTTCCCCGTGCCCCACGTGAACTACTCTGCTTTCCAGAGCACTTTAGCCATTCCCCTTCCTAGCCTCACCTTTGGCATGCTCCTATGCTGGGGCTGTATCTGTCCTGGCCCCATGACACCCCTGAACTAAGGGGATTCCCGGAGGGAACATAGCAGGGGCTGGAATCCATCCAAAGATCATAACTGAATCTGCACTAATTAGTACCTGGTAAAGGAGAGGAACAATCTCAATGGTATCATCCCCAATGCACATAAACTTGAATATACATGCATGGTCCTGAATTAGTGGAGTTAGCCAACAGAGGGTGACTAGACAGGAATCCAGACCATATTTAGCCAAATCCATCTTGGTAGTGCGTAAATAAGAGGAATGAGAGGAGAACCCAAGGTAGCAGAGTCATGCACTCGCATTTCCGACAGTTGTGGATGCCTGCCAGCTACAGCCAAAGAGACAGACCTTCTGGAAATGATAATAGGATTCTTTCTAAAAATGAAATTCACTTGGTCTGTAACAACTTTCCTATTTGCAATTAAATTCAATGTATTAATCAAGAGATTCTAGTTAATAGTTGCCTGCTGCTTGACTTGAATTCTGCATCTTTGAGAGTATAATAAATATCACTGCCTCCCTTGAAAGAGTCTGGTTCTTATTAAAAGACCCTGCAAAAATAGATTTTCAGAATATAAATGGGCTTTTGACTACCCTCTTTATAAAGAAAAATGCAAAAAGACATCCATGTTATAGCAAGGGACATGCGGTTTGGACAAGATCTGTGGTCATGTGGACCAACTGAATTTTCAGAAGTGTCTGCTGTTTTAGTACAGTCCCTTGGGACCAAGAGCAAGGTTCCAGTTACCACCTTGGATTTGCTATGTGAGGATGGCTAGCATAAAGTGTGGTAGCTCTAGACATTCTGTAGCTGAGAGGGAGCACGATTCAGTGGATGCGGCAGTATGCTGAGACTTAGGAGACCTGGGATCTCTTCCTAGTTCTATTTTTGACCTGGTGCATGACCTTGGGCAAGTCATTTCACCTCTCCATGCATCTGTTTTCCTTTACCCTTTATTTGTCATCTGGTAACGTCTTTGGGACAAGGACTGGTATGTGTTGGTACAGTGCCGAGCACAATGGGGCCATGATTTCGTAAAGTTCTAGGTGCTTTCCATGGCTAGAAGGTCAAACCTGGACTTTCAAAGAACCATTTATTTTGTCAGGATTTTAATGTATTTGTTTATATTTTGACAGTAACCCCACGTGTTCATGCTGGTGCCTGGTGTGGGAACAGTCTTAGGTCCTGATCCAGTAGTAATCTTAAATCTCCACTTTGCAGAAGAATTGAAAATAGTTTCAAATTCTCTGAGGGGGTCAGTGTCACTATCACAGGATGACTGCCTCCAGCATGTCCCCTTGTGGCCTCACGGGTGGCCCTGCAAGTGGGCCCCCACCTCAATTTCCCTCTTGCAGAGCGTGCAGTAACCCCAGACAAGCTTTTCAAATATAAATAGCTCTTTGCAGGGTTGATTTGGTACAAAAAGTCTCACAACCACAATCCAGATGTCCCCAGCATAGTCCAAACAGTACATTCACTCTTTCAAGTCCCAGCAGAACATCTAAACACCAAGTAGAGCTCCAACAGCTGTCACCATGCCCCAGCTCCCAGCTACGGCTCCAACCCCTGCCCAGAGACATCAGCAGGCTCAGCCCTCCATCATTCCCCAGCCTTCAGCCCTCTTAGGTCCACTGGTTTAGCTCTCTGGCTCAGCATCTCCGTCTGCTGCTCTCATACACCAGCCCTCTCTACCCATGGATATCCAACCTGGGGAAGTTTCTGCTTTCGCCACCCTGATCTGGCTTCTTTGCTCATTACCACTCCCTCCTTCAGGGCATCCCTTCCCTGAAGTTCTCAACCCAGCTCTGTTCTTATTCTGAGCTCTGGGGCCCAGATTTTTAAAGCTATTTGGGCATCGCTGTGCTGAGTGTCACAACCCCTGATTTAGGAGCCTAAATTTCAGTTTAAAAGGGATTTAGGCACTTAGGACTCTAAATCCCATTGACAGCTGATGCAACTTAGACTATATGACATATAGGCTCCTAAATCAGTTAGTGTTGCGACACTGAGCGCAGCAGCGCCTAAACAGCTTTTAAAATCTGGGCTTGGGTTCTTAACTCTCCCATTCTGGACTCTCCTTCAGGGCATCCTTTCCCTGAGGATCCTGGACTCCTTCTTGCCTTTGGGCTGTCTCATTTATAACTCCCACTGGCAGCCCCACCCTCCTCATTACATCACACTAGACACACCTGGACTAGAATAGGAGAGCTGGGCGTGACTTCATTTAAGAGTCACAGAGGCAAGAAATTCTATCAAGTCAAGTGTACTTTAATAAAACAAGGGTTTGGTTTTTCTTGACAGACTCGAATGCTCTTGAGAGCTCTCAAATCACCGCAGTATATTCAGAGGGAGGCAGGCAAGGAGAATGGGTGGAATCAGAGTGTGAATATTTTGTTGTCATTGACAAACAGACCAAAGACAAGTAATGAGTGTGGACAGTCCTGAGTCCTTTATCAAGCCAAGAATAATAATTAAAACAGTCACACCACTAACTGTCCACTTTCAATCTGTGGGAAGAGAACAGGATGAATCCCTGAAAAGGTACTTGAGCTCACAGCCTGAGAAGCTGTGAAAGGAGAATGAAGCATCTTTTGAGGATTTCTGATCACCATTGACTCAAATCCAAACACTTTTTAGTTTGTTCATTTCCTTGCAGTTGGCATCTCCGATATTTTGTAGATAGTTTTGTGTTACTTTGCTTTTCAGACCTTCCAGAGTGCAGAGCCATTCCTCTTCCGACCCCCATCCTGGGCATATCCCTAGGCTGGGGCTGAACCTATCCTGGCCCCTACAACAGCCCTGCACTAAGGGGATTCCCTGGGGGAACATACCAGGGGCTGGAATTATCTCAAAGACCATAAGTGAATCTGCACTAATTAGCACCTGGGATATGAGCAGAAGAATCTCAATGATATCATCCCCTAAACACATAAACTTGAATATACATACATCGTCATGAAGCAGAGTGGAATTAGCCAAAACTGGGTGGCTCGACAGGAATTCAGACCATATTTAGCCAAATCCACCAAAGGGGAGGGTAAATAAGAGGAATGAGAGGAGGACCCAAGGTAGAGGAGTCACTCGCTCACTCACACTTGGGGTAGTGGGGCTTGCACTCTAAAAATAGCTGTGTCAACTGCTTTGAAGTTGCGGCTTTGGCTGGAGCTCCTATATATGTTAAGAACAAGTTATGGTTGCTATAGGAACCAAAACTTTGAATTTCTTGATGTTTGTGTGTTTACTAACTTATCTATCTCAAAAGACTGTTGTGAGGATTAAGCTTGCGTAAATGGCTTTGAGGCGCTATATGAGAGTTAAATATTATGTAAATTCCAAACCATAAAGCTGCAATAATGTAGGTGTTTTGCATTGAAAGGTTGTATTTTAACCTTAGCAGACAATACTATAAGAAATAAATTGCTGCTTGAGAAAGTAAAAAACACAAAGTGAAATTACTGAAAATGAAATAATGTTGCTTGAAAGGGGAAAAGGAGGATGTGGTATGTGAAGAAGGATTTGCCTTGTTTGCTGAACAGATTGTTTACTTCTAAAATGTGTTTAAATTTGACACTAATAATATGGCAGTTGAATTTAAGGTTCTTAAAAGGCTCAGTGTTCAAAAAGAAATATTTTAGGTAAATAGTAAACACAACCCTTTTCTGATCATTACACCAGTATAACTGCAGATTGAAAACTAGTTTAAAATCTCTCTAAGCTTCCAGACTATAGGTGGGACAAATCATATCTTTTATAGCAAGATGGCTGCCACAAGTAAGAGGCTCAGAAAAGCCAGTTGTAATTAAACACGGTATTTTTCAAGCATAGTATGTTTTTCAGTTTGTTGAGATATGCCTTTTTATGAATTTTCAGCCTGCTGGACTAAAGAAAAACAAAGTGTTCTGTTATGGCAGTTCATTTGCTGATATTTCATGCATTATTTTTCATGTGACACCACTACGATTTGGTGTGTGATCAAATAAACCCCAAAACCTCAAAATAAAAGTCTACAAATACCAAGTTTTCCCCAGATTAAGGACATAACCATATAAAACCCCCTCATCTTTGTATGTTTTCACCAAAACCATTAATCCAGCGCTCAGAGTTTAGCACAGGTTCTTAAATCTGACCCAAACTTCCTGGTTTCATTTTTGACCTGTTTCCCAGATTTGTTAAAGTTTTGCACAGTGCTATGTGTTCTTGTTTCCCAAAGACAGTCATTCTGAATTTTACGGAAGATAGACAATTGCTGTTTCTATGTCAGCCTTTGTGCATTATTGGTCGCTTGCTGCAATATAAAAATATCAATTCCTGAATAGTTTTTCTTTTGTTTAAAATTAGTGAGCAACATCTACTTCTCTGACGATTTCTTTCATCACTAGCTAAACTTGTAGGATCAGATTCTTAGCTGATGTAAGTCTGTGAAGCTCCATTGACTTCAGAGAATCTATGGTGATTTTCATCAGTCAAGAATCTGGTCCCTAATATCCTTTAAGGAACTTTACTGGCTTCTGAGAGCAAATAATTCCATATAGAATGTATTCAGGGCAACATAAGCACCGCATAATCAAGATATTTCTGACCTGGACCCAAACCAGGAATTATTAGACTTCTCACAAAAGGACAAAATCTTGTGAGATTTACAGTCAGGTTTCTGGACCAAAGAGGATGAAATAAGCATCCTGGCTTGGATATTGATCCCAACCAAACTGCCCTACCATCACTGAGACAAAGTGGGTGAGGTAATAACTTTTATTGGAACGTCTTATTGAAAGAGACAAGCTTTCCAGCTTTCACAGAGCTTTTCTTCTGGGAAATGTACTCAGAGTGCCACAGCTAAATGCAAGGTGGATCAGTTTGTTTAGCATAAGTAGTTAACACATACAGTGGTGTAGTCCTGAATGGGCTGTACACTACTGGAATGCCCCTGCCAGTGATCTTGCATGCACGTGCCACATCACACTCGGTGGAGGACACCACAAGAGCTAAACAGTGTCATGTGGCAAAAGTGCTGGAACACTGTTCGTCCTAGCTCCACTATACTTCTGAACACATATTATAAGAGACCATTCAAGGTGAAGTGGCTAGACCTGCCACCCCACACTGGAACCCATACAGGGTATCATGAAACAATTCAAACTGTACTCAATGTGGACCACATCCCAAAGAAATCTTTCCCAACCCCCCTCTTCTGACTTTCAAACAGCCCCCAGCCTTGCCAAGCTCATCATCAGAAGCAAGCTACCCACAGACCAGGACACACCAACTCAAAGCAGCACCAGATCCTGCCATAACAACAGATGCAAAACCTGCAGATATCTCTGTACCCCCTGATGACCAGTACAGCCCCACAACACACCTTTCAGGATCCATGGGTCTCACACATGCCTATCACAACATGTTGTGTAGCTCATCCAGTGCACTAAATGTTCCAATAACAATGATATGGGTGAAACCAGGCGGTCACTGTGCTCTCAAATGAATTCATGCAGCAAAATGATAAAAGCACTGTATTGCCTGTGGGTGAATACTTTTCACAAAGCAATCACTCCAGATCTGACCTCTCAGCCCTCATCCTCAAAGGAAAACTAATCAACAGCTTCAAATGATGAGCCTGGGAGCTGAATTCATAACTTTGCTAGATACTAAAAAATCATGGCCTTAATAAAGATTTATGACTTGTTACAAAAATCTATAACCCAATAACCCCCCTTTTTGTCCGATCACTACAAAGGGCCATTTCACCTTGAATGGTCTCTTACAATATGTGTTAACTACTTGTGCTAAACTATCCGTTCCACCTTGAATTTAGCTGTGACACTCTGAGTACCTTTCCCAAACCTGAAGAAAAGCTCGGTGTAAGCTTGAAAACTTGTCTCTTTCACCTACAGAAGTTGGTCCAATAAAAGATATTACCTCACCCACTTTGTCTCTGTAATGTCCTGGGACCAACATATCTACAACAACACTGCAAACATCACTGGTTTACATATATAAGAGAGATGCTATTAAGTGCTGATCCAAAGGGCTATGCAATTTACTGAGTTGATTTACAAAAACATTCTCTAGGTTTGAAACTGATGAAAGTACCATTTATTGGAAGTTAGGAAGGATTTCAGTCATCATTTATTTACTTCCCACATACTGTGCCAATGACACAGATTCAGTTTGGAAACCCACTAATTTACCAAATGAAA
This sequence comes from Trachemys scripta elegans, assembly GCF_013100865.1. Classification (NCBI taxonomy): domain Eukaryota; kingdom Metazoa; phylum Chordata; order Testudines; family Emydidae; genus Trachemys; species Trachemys scripta. The sequence goes on along the minus strand of NC_048301.1, from coordinate 58,492,753 downwards.
AATCAGCCAACCACAGAAGTAAATGCTCTCCACCTCCTTCTGTGTCCTCCTCCTGTTTGTAATGGATAAATAAAAGAGGTCACAGCTCTACTGATTCCATCTCCCTTACACTCTAGCAGCATTTCTTACTGGTGTCAGAACCAGCAGGAGAGTTAAACAGGGGTGACCAGACAGCAAATGTGAAAAATCGGGCCAGGGGCGGGGGGTAATAGGAGCCTATATAAGAAAAAGACCCAAAAATCGTGACTAGCCCTATAAAATCAGGACATTTGGTCACCCTAATGGCACAGAATGCAAAAGGGAGAAATCAAATGAGAATTGTGAAATTAGAAGAGAAATGTGTGATGGAATAACAGGCTTTTGCTGTTTTTTAGAATTTGGCTTTCAATTGTTTCTGAGCTGGTATAGAACAGTGGTTCTCAACCAGGGGTAAATGTACCACTGGGGGTACGCAGAGGTCTTCCAGAGGGTACATCAACTCATCTAGATATTTGCCTAGTGTTACAACAGGCTACATAAAAAGGCTAGCGAAGTCAGTACAAACTAAAATTTCATAGAGACAAAATGAGAACATAAGCACTTTTTCAGTAATAGTGTACTGTGACACTTTCAAATTTTTATGTCTGATTTTATAAACAAGTAGTTTTTAAGTGAGGCAAAACTTGGGGTATATAAGACAAATCAGACTCCTGAAAGGGGTACAGTAGTCTGGAAAGGTTGAGAATCACTGAAATAGAATACATGTTTTCCTTGACTTTTCTTGCAGTTAAATCATATCTAGCACTAGGTCATCTGCACTCATTGCTGTCACTTGTTGTCAGCAACAAACACTTTCCATAGGGTAATATTGGCTTCAGACCATGTCCACATTAGGGAATTTTAGCAAGACATTCAGTGACAGGAACATCCTGAGCAGGTTTAATTGAGATGGTGGTAAAAGCGCCAGTAGCCAGCAATCCTTGCTAACATGAGGGGGTCTGTCCGATGCAGCTGCACCAGCAGTAGGGATTCTTTTGCTACAGTTCCCTAGAGCAGATCTGGCTTGAGAGTAAAGATGTGGCCTTCTAGAGCCGCATGTGATGTACGAGGCTCTACCACTGCTCCTCAGATGGAGTGGAGGGGAGCATTTGTCACATAGGTCTTTGCCTGCTATAGTGAAACCACACTTCTAGTCTGTGAGGAAGTCTACACTTAAAGTGTGCCACCAGTGGTAGCTATAGTGGGAGTCCTAATATAGACAGGCATTGGCCTTTTAACCCCATGTCATCTAACTCCTCAGAGTAACTTTAGACAATGGGTAAAAGTGCCAACGCCTTAGCTGTACTAACACTCACACCGCTGGGACCATAGCAGGAGATGCATGTATAGACAGAGGTGAGCTGGAGCCGGTTTGCGTGAACCAGTTATTAAATTTAGAAGCCGGTTTAGAACCGGTTGTTAAAGGGGTGGGCAAACTCTGGCGGGACCGTCCTGTCTGGCCCGCCTGAGCTCCTGGCTGGGGAGGCTCTCCTGGCCCCTCCCCCGCCTTCCCTCCTCTCGCAGAGCCTCAGCATGCTGCGCTGCTGGTGCCAGCGCTCTGGACTGCTCCTGGGCAGCTCTGCAGCTCCTGCTGCTTTGAGCAGCATGGTAAGGGGGTGGGGCTGCGAGCTCCAACAGACTGCACGGAAATAAAAGGCAAATAAAGAATGGCAGAACATGCTGTGTACGTACAATTGGGAACTAGTGATATAATGTGGTGTAATTGTTGGATACAATATCGCTCCAGATTACACTGACTACATTTTGCGATCAAGAGAAAGTAAATATGTGAAACTTTTATACCTGTAAAAGCAGATAAGCATTCATGGAGGCAGGAGCATGACAGACAGACTTTCTGAACACCTACTCCTCTGGCAAACAAGGATTTTATAGAACATCAAGCTCCACTGCACTGTGTTTACTCCAACTATTTTTAGTATTCTAAGGGACATTTTTTTTATTCACTCAGGCATTCAAAGAAAATGAGCACTGATTTCTCGTATCTGAGTAAGACTTACTTCATTCCTCTGTAGACATGCCAGAAACAGATTCAAGTTACCAAGCATATGGTACCAACCTGTAAGCCAAAAAAGTGTAGGTTTGAGGTTGTGATGAGTGTGATTCAAGGTTAGTTTTATGGGCAAGTCAGTGTGGCTCAGGGATATGATGGAATGCAGTCAGTAGTACACTAGATTACAGCCCACTGCCTTCCTCATTTTTAAGTAAGAGGTGGATCCCTGTGAAAAGCTGTTGGGATCAAGATGGAGCTTTGAATTCTGGGACTTGGGCTGTTATTTCTGTTTGGAAGGCACTGAGATACTATGGCGATAGAGGCTATGCAAATACCACATCTTTATGATCGAGTTGTGATTGGCTTTTATCTGTTCCATTTTATGGAATTAAGTGCAGCATTTGAGCTCCTGGAAAGCTGTCAGTGCCTCAGCAGGCAAAGAGTTTTTTATACTTCTGGTTTACCAAGTTAGTTATAGAGAGTAAACCAATGGCAATAAATCTCACATGCACCTTTGTGTAATAGCTCCAGGACACAAGCCATGTATTTTTTCAACAGCAGAACTTCTTCAACAATGATTTGCCAATCAATCTCCCACAAATACTCCATGTTCCCACCTTTTATATTTACACTAGTAAAAGAAACTCACTCTTGGGAAAGGAGCCCAGCATAATCACAGAACACACTTTAATAAAAGGGCTTCAAAGATAATTTACATCTATAACCAAATGTTTCACAGCTGGTTACAATGTATCAGCCAAATTAATCTCTGGGGTATCTCCATTGGTTTCAGTATCTTTGCACCAGGATGAATGTCAGACCATTATGGGCCCAATCCTACCAACTCTCTACATTCTTAAATCCCATTGATGAAAATGGTAGTGGTGTGTGTAGGGTGTTTGTAGCATAAGGAGCTATGTGTAAATGGAAGAAGCTAGGTCTGGAGTATGGCTTGTTACTAAAGGCTATTGCATATGGTTATTAAACTCCTTAAAGCCAGACAAAGAAGGAAGTGGGGAGAGGGAAGGAACATGCTTAGTGAAGTCTCAGCAAGATGGAGGAAATGTTACACTTTTCTATTTAAAGACCTCTGTATACATGAAACCATTTAAAAATGCATTCCAGTTGTTTGGTGTATTGGAGAGAGATAGAACACAACTGGTATTTTAAATGCAGGAGCAAGCAACAATCATCGATTTGCATACCAGTTTCAAATCTCTCAGAATCATGTGTGAACGATAACTGTGTTGCCGGCACAGGGGCCCGAGGACAGCAACAGTGAGGTTCGTTGCCCAGAGTGCTTCACGCCGATAAACATACCGGGGTGGAGAAACAATCAAAGTTTATTTGAGATCTCAAAGTGGTGCAAGGAGACAGGCAAGTCTCAAATCGAGCACACCAGCAAAAACAGTTTCTCTCTTCTTTATACATTTTACAACTAAGCCCCCCCTCCCCCTCCCTACCACCCCCCCTCTACTCCCCCTCCCCTCTCTACCAAAGGCATGTTTATATATTTAAGCAACTAAATCATTCTAGGGCTATAAATCTAGCTTGTTAGTAACTTTCTCTAAACAGTTATTTGGTCCTGTTTGCCCTTAGTTTATTACCCCTTCCCCAGCTAGAAACATGCAAACCTCATCATTATTGTTTGGTACCTGAAATGAACAAGGTCGTAATTGCTAACTAGCTATTTACACATTCTAATTCCTGTCCTTGGTTGTTAAGATCGATCAGAGTTAAACATGGAAGGACAGAGTTAAAACATGGAAGAACTCTGACTCAGGCAGGCCTAGTAACCCCAACAACTGCAAGCATGTGAAAAAGAAACATTATCTTTAAAATAATGCGTATGTGAATAGAATGGCCTGATTCTTGGAATGAAAAAATAATATTCAAGTTTATAATGAATTTTGCTCAAAAATACAAAAATGCACATCGTTGTGTATTTGGCAGGTGTAGTAATAGAATCTTGTTGTTGCTATGGCAGCTGAGTTAAATTATTAGGGGATAGCCCAGCCGGTTTTGGCTGGTTGTTGGTTAGTTCAGTGTGTGGCAATAAATGGCTGCTTTTCAAGGTCTACAGCTCTCTGTGTCTCAAATGATTTCTTCCTAAAACTGCTGCCCCCAAGGATACAACAACATGGCAACGAGGGTGGGATCCCTGTGCTGCCCAGCAACTAGGGTTACCATACGTCCGGTTTTTCCTGGACATGTGCGGCTTTTTGGTAATCAAACCCCCGTCCGGGGGGAATTGCCAAAAAGCCAAACATGTCCGGGAAAATACCAGCTAGGCACTTCCCCTCCCGTGGCTGCTCTGCTCCTCCCCTGACTCTTCGGCTCTGTTTAAGAGCCGAGCTGCCCAAGCGCTACTGGCTTCGGGCAGCCCCCTTGCCTCCGGACCCCAGCTGCCGGCCGGGTACTTCCCCTCCCAGGCTCCAGCTGCTCTGCTCCGGCCGCGCGGGGTCCGGAGGCAAGGGGGCTGCCCGAAGCCGGTAGCGCTCGGGCAGCTTGGCTCTTAAACAGAGCCGAAGAGTCAGGGGAGGAGCACAGCAGCTGGGAGGGGAAGTGCCCAGCTGGGGGCGCAGGGTCCGGAGGCATGGGGGCTGCCTGAAGCCTGAGCGCTACCAGCTTCATGGTTTGCCGGGCAGCCTCTAGACCCTGCGCCCCCGGCTGGGTGCTTCCCCTCCTGGGCTCCAGCTGCGCTGGGGAAGCGCCGGCCAGGGGCGCAGGGTCTGGGGGCTGCCCGGCAAACCGTGAAGCCAGTAGCGCTTGGGCAGCCCTTTTCGCGTGGCTGGGAGGGAGGAGGGGGAGTTAGGGCGGGGACTTTGGGGAAGGAGCTGAGTTGGGGCGGGGCTAGGGGTGGGGAAGGGGCGGGGCCAGGGCCCCGTGGAGTGTCCTCTTTTTTTATTTTTTAAATATGGTAACCCTACCAGCAACAGAAGAAGGTAGAAGTCAAGATAAAAAAAATATTTAAAAAAATAAAACCTTTTTGCTGTTGGAAGGGGGTGTGAACTGGCTTGTTTGCACTGATAATGCAAAATGAAACTAAAACAATGGCTACACTTACGGGGCTCCTGGAACCTTTTGAGGAGACTACAGTGCAATGGCACATATATACTGAGCGTTTTGAGCTTTTTGTTATTGCAAATGACATTGCAGAAGAGAAGAAGGTGCCAATATTCTTGAGTATTATAGGGGCTAAGACTTATTCTCTGCTACGCAGTTTATTACACCCTGTTAAGCCGGAGACCAAATCTTACAGTGACGTTGTGGAAATCCCAGGGTCCCATTTTTCTCCAAAACCACTGGTAATTGCTGAAAGATATAGGTTCCACAAAAGAGACTAAAAAGAAGACGAAACAGTTGTACAATTTGTAGCAACTTTGAAAAAGCTTGCGGAACACTGTGAATTTAAGGGGATGTTAAATGACGCCCTACGTGACAGGTTAGTGTGTGGCCTGCACAGGGACGCTATATGGAAGCGCCTATTGACAGAGGCTCAGCTTACCTTACAGAAGGCCGTTGATATTGCTGTCTCCATGGAACTGGCTACAAAGAAGGTGCAATAGATTTGTGCATCCCCTAGGGTGCATAAGGTGTCACAAGAACCTATCCACAAAACTGTGGGGAGTCAGGAATGTTGCCAATGTGGTAAGCCAGGTCACCATGCATCAGAATGCTGGTGTAAGGACCTGGTGTGTCGACACTGTGGCAAAAAGGGACACATTGAGTGTACCTGTAATCAAAAGAAAAAGAGGCCTGCGGTCTGGCGGACCAGAAAGGAAAATCTGCATACCCTGGAGCAGACCCAGGATGATCAAGGTGACACCTCGTCACAAGAAGTGCCATTCCACGTTTTGTCTTTGGCAGTGGGATCACATGAATACTGGGTAACCCGGTTGTTGGACAGCAAACCTGTACACATGGAGCCAGACACCATTGTAGCCATCTCACTGGTCTCAGAGACTGTGTATAAAGAAAAGCTACAGCATCTTCCGCTTAAGGCAACAAAAACTGTTCTGAAGACATACACGGGAGAAGCTGTGCCCATGTTGGGCACTATTGATGTTAAGGTGGAATTCAATGGACAGGCTGCTAAATTGCCACTGTTTGTGGTGAAAGGCAATTACTGAGCCTTAATGGGTAGGTCTTGGCTGAGGAAGATTCAGCTGAACTGGGCAGAAGAGCATTGAATGACTAAAGATGAAATCAGTCTGACCGCTGTACTAAGGAAACATGTTGCTGTTTTTGGAGAGGATCTGGGAAGTCTAAAGGGAATCACCGTGACATTGAACATTAAACCTGGCAGTCAACCAAATACCTGAAAGCCAGAACTGTGTCATATGCCCTCAGGCCAAAGGTTGAAGTGGACCTGAAGCGCCCGGTCACAAATGAGTCCTAATACCAGTTACCCATAGCCCATGGGCAACTCCAATCGCTCCAATAGTAAAGAAAGATGGCTTCTTCTGTATTTGTCACGGTCAACTTGGTGTTGTGTTCAGAGCAATACCTGCTTCCTCGCATCGATGACCTCTTTGCAGGGCTGGTTGGGGGACAAAAGTTCAGTAAGATTGATCTGAGTCAAGCATATTTACAGATGCACATCAATGAAAAGTCCCAAGAGCTGTTGACTATTGTGACGCATAAGGGGCTTTATCGATACTGTTGCCTACCCTTCGGAATAACGTCTGTTCCTGCCTTGTTTCAGAGGGCTATGGATCAGATCTTGTGTGGCTTGCCAGGAGTCTAGTGCTATCTGGACGCCATCCTGGTCACTGGAAGGAATGAGGAGGATCACCTAAAGAATTTAGAGGCTACCCTATGAAGATTGGAAGAGTATGGCCTATGAGTCCGCAAAGACAAGTGTGAATTCTTCCAGTCCTCTGTTGAATATTTGGGACACATCATTGATGCTACGGGTCTTCATAAGGCCCCTGCAAAAGTTAAGGCTATTGTGGAGGCTCCAACTCCTCAAAATGTTAGCCAGCTTCGCTCACTTCTAGGACTATTAAACTATTATGGGAAGTTAATCTCTCAGTTAGCCACACTGTTAAAATCACTTCACAAACTCCTGGGGCAGAACAAGGTCTGGAAGTGGACTTAAGCCTGTGATGTTGCATTTAACAAAGCTAAGGGTGCATTGCTAAATTCGGGAGTTCTGACGCACTTTGATCCATCCTTACCTCTACAGTTGGCCTGCGATGCCTTCCCTTATGGAATGGGAGTGGTCGTGTCATACATTATGCCTTCAGGAGAAGAGAGACCTATTGCTTTTGCTTCATGCACCCTAAGCAAAGCAGAAACTAACTATGCCCAAATCGAACGTGAGGCATTGGGAATCATTTTTGGACTTTGGAAGTTTCATCAGTACCTGTTCGGACAGAAGTTTACACTTCTCACAGACCATCGACCTCTGACTTCAATTTTTGGACCACACACAGGTATTCCCCCATTAGCTGCTAGTCATATCCAATGAGGGGCATTGTTGCTTTCCGCACACACATAGGAAATCCGGTATCGGAAATCCACTCTGCACGGCAATGCAGATGGTCTCTCAAGGCTGCCTTTGCCAGTCAAACGTCGAGATATTGCCCAGAAGGAAATCTTTTACTTTGAACAGGTAGAAAACACACCCATCACCGCTACTCAGGTAAAGAAGGCAACTCGCGTTGACCCAGTATTGTCCAAAGTTATGGACCTGGTGATGCATGGAACATCTCAGCGAACCTCTCCAGTCTCACCCGACCTCATTACGTACATGTCCAGGAGAATGGAGTTATCAGTCCATTCTGGTTGTTTGTTGTGGGGAAGACGTGTTATTATCCCATCACCACTGAGATCACAGATGTTAGAACAGCTACATTCCGGTCACTGGAATAGTACGCATAAAGGAAATTGCACAAAGCTATTTTTGGTGGCTGGGATTGGACAATGCTATTGAAGAAAAGGTAAGAGCTTGTATATCATGTCAGGGTGTGAGGAATGCACCCCAGTGGGCACCCCTACACCCATGAGACTGGCCTGAAAACCCGTGGCAGTGTATTCACATTGACTTTGCTGGCCCACTAAAAGGAAGCATATTCTTGGTGGTGGTAGATGCCCATTCTAAATGGCCAGAAGTGTCTATAATGCAGTCCACTACTGCAGAGAGTACTATCCAAAAACTACGGGACTCTTTAGTCGTTTCGGTCTGCCAGAACAACTTGTGAATGACAATGGACCGCAGTTTGTCTCTCAGGAGTTTGGAAATTTTATGAAGGCAAATGGAGCTTTATGAATGCTTCTGGAGCTAAATGGGTCCCTGCCACTGTCATTGCTCAAGCAGGACCTGTTTCCTTCACCACTTCCGGCAAGGCACCGAATCAAGAGTCACCTGTTCCTGACGTTCCCCATCCATTACTGCCTGCGGTGGAGATACATCCCTTCCCTGAACGAGCTGATACCACATCCTCACCTGTTCGCACTACGAACCCTGAGCCCATTGTCAGGCCTGCACCCAAGATACTTTTGGGTGCACCAACACCAAAAGTTCGCCATAATCCACATAGAGAGAGAAGGCCTCCTCAATGGCTGGATCTTTAGCTTGGGCGACCCCGCAGTTACAGGGCAAAATAATCCCCTGGGTGTAGCCGGGAACGGAGGCAGTCTACCCTCCTTCTTTAGTATAGTGTTTGTTTTATTTAGGGGATGTTCTCATTAAGGGGGGGAGGAATATGTTGTGTATTTGGTTGTCGTAGTAATAAAATCTTGTTGTTGCTATGGCAGCTGAGTTAGATTATTAGGGGATAGCCCAGACGATTTTGGCTGGTTGTTGGTTAGTTCAGTGTGTGGCAATGAATGGCTGCTTTTCAAGGTCTACAGCTCTCTGTGTCTCAAGTGATTTCTTCCTAAAACTGCTGCCCCCAAGGATACAACACACATCTTGAAACGTATTGGAAACAATTAAATTCACTACATTGGTGCACATTGTTCTGGAGCTGTTGTATTTTTTTCTGTACGGGAACATTTGCTGTTCCCCATGGTATAGCACTGTGTGGCATCCCAAAAGGATTACCTAATGGTTTTAGCAGAAGAAATTAAACAAAACAGGGAAACAACCCAGATCTTAATCTAGACTGTTTGGGAAAGCAATCCTGTAATAGCCCATGTGGCATGTAGATAGGGAGTTGTGCATCACCTCAGGTGCGCAATGAAATATCACAGAGGTGAAATTCTGGTTACACCGAAGTTAGTGGGAGGTTCTCTGTTGACTTAAATGGTCCAAAAGTTTACCCTAGATGTGTAAACATAAGTCGCCATCCTGTGTTATTTGCCACAAGGTTTTAAAATACCCCTCTACATCCCCTGTTGGTGCGTAAGAAAGAAAGAAGTGTGGCATAGGTTGGGTAGAGTGGGTGGTTCTCTTAACTGCTGGTCTTGAAGCAATAATTCCAGTGTGCAGCAGCCACTCCTTTTAACATTAGTTACTCCTGCAGAAGATGTTTTGCCTCACATGTAAAAAATCTGCCTGCACACACATCTGAATTAAGAAGTGAAAAAACAAGAGTTGAAAAAAAGAGTGAAATCAAAATTAATTGGCCATAGATTTAACAGAAGTGTGGTAATGACATTAATGTAAGCAAGCAAGAATTATTATTATTTATTTGTATTATGATAGTACCTAGGAGTCCTACTCATTATAAAATTCATTGGTTAGGGAATTTAGAAACTTTGCTTTATATTTTCCATATGCAAAGAGGATGCATACTGTCAGTCTATATGACTTTTATTTTGATTAAGGAAAAAAATCAGAAAATTAAAAAATTAAAAAAATATTTTGTTGTTGTGGTTGTTACTGAAAATTGAAAATTGTTGGTTTTTAAGAGGAGGTATCAATGTTTGTTTTCAATGAAATTGTCCATGGGGGTGGGGGAACCTATTTTCCAACCAGTTCTATTACCAACCTCAATGTATTTGTTACTGTTGTAAAGATACTTAGATCCAGTGAATTCCACTCTAGGTGGGATGTGAGAGTTCATGAAAGTAAGAAGTAGGAAAAAGAAGTCAGATTTGAAGTGTGTGGGCTTTGTATTGGGAGGTTTCAGAGTAGCAACCGTGTTAGTCTGTATCCGCAAAAAGAACAGGAGTACTTGTGGCACCTTAGAGACTAACAAATTTATTAGAGCATAAACTTTCGTGGACTACAGCCCACTTCTGTATGCAGCCGAAGAAGTGGGCTGTAGTCCACGAAAGCTTATGCTCTAATAAATTTGTTAGTCTCTAAGGGTATGTCTACACTACGAAATTAGTTCGAATTTATAGAAGCCGGTTTTATTGAAATCGGTTGTATACAGCCGATTGTGTATGTCCACACAATAAAATGCTCTAGGTGCTCTAGTCGGCAGACCGCGTCCACAGTACGAGGCTAGCGTCGACTTCCGGAGCATTGCACTATGGGTAGCTATCCCACAGCTATCCCACAGTTCCCGCAGTCTCCGCCGCCCCTTGGAATTCTGGGTTGAGATCCCAATGCCCGGATGATGCAAAACAGTGTCGCGGGCGGTTCTGGGTACATGTCGTCAGGCCCCTCCCTCCCCCGTCACAGCAACGGCAGACAATAGATTCGCGCCTTTTTACCTGGGTTACCTGGGTTACCTGTGCAGACAACATGGAGCCCGCTCAGCACAGCTGAGCTCACCGTCACCATATGTCCTCTTGGTGCCGGCAGACGTGGGACTGCATTGCTACACAGCAGCAGCTGCTAACTGCCTTTTGGCGATAGACGGTGCAGTAGACTGGTAGCCTTCATCGGCGATCTGGGTGCTGGCAGCCGTGGGGCTTGCCTTTTGGCAGTAAATGGTGTATTATGACTGTTAGCCGGCCTATTACAAGTCGGGTCATCGCACGTTAGCAGAGTCTTCCCTGAGCAGCAGCTCGTGCAATAGGCCTGAAGACCATCGTCATACACCGCCCCGTATTTGCTGCCAAGCACCCAGAAAGATGCCGAGGGCTATCAGTCACGCTGCACCGTCGTCTTAAGATGTAAAAAAATAGATTTTCTCTGTATTCATTTGCTTCCCCCTCCCTCCGTCAAATCAACGGCCTGCTAAACCCAGGGTTTTCAGTTTAATCTTTGGGGGGGACCAGTCTGTGACAGTTGTTTGTGTCTCTCCCTGATGCACAGCCACCGTTCTTTATTTTAATTCCCTGTGCCTGTACGCCATGTCGTCACTCGGCCCCCCTCCCTCCTTCCCCTAGGCCGTCAGATACTACGTTTGCGCCACAGCTCGAGCCGAGAAGCGGTTCGCGCCTTTTCTTTGAATTCTGGGTTGAGATCCCAATGCCCGGATGATGCAAAACAGTGTCGCGGGCAGTTCTGGGTACATGTCGTCAGGCCCCTCCCCCCTCGTCACAGCAACGGCAGACAATAGATTCGCGCCTTTTTACCTGGGTTACCTGTGCAGACAACATACCACGGCAAGCATGGAGCCCGCTCAGCTCAGCTAAGCTCACCGTCACCATATGTCCTCTGGGTGCCGGCAGACGTGGGACTGCATTGCTACACAGCAGCAGCTGCTAACTGCCTTTTGGCGGTAGACGGTGTAGCATGAGTGATAGCCGTGGGGCTGGCAGCCGTAGTGCTGCATTGCACCAGCCCCTTCCAGGCGATGGTATATTATGACTGGTATCCGTCATCGTCATACTGGTATGGCTGTCAATCATGGCCACCTGGGCAGACATGCTACTGTTTTGATGATGACGGTTACCAGTCATAATATACTATTTTCTGCCAATTGCCCAATATTGTCTGCTAAGCACCCAGAAGAGGCCGAGGGCGATGCTGGGTGCTGGCGGACGTGGGGCTGGCAGACGTGGGGCTGCATTGCTACACAGCAGCAGCCCCTTGCCTTTTGGCAGATGATGGTATATTATGATTGGTACCCATCGTCATCGTACTGGTATGGCTGTCACTCATGCTGCAGCGTCGGCTGCCACCTTAAGATGTAAAAAATAGATTTGTTCTGTGTTCATTTGCTTCCCCTTCCTCCGTGAAATCAACGGCCTGCTAAGCCCAGGGTTTCCAGTTTAATCTTTGGGGGGACCATTCTGTGTGACAGTTGTTTGTGTTTCTCCCTGTTCCTGTACCTGTACGCCATGTCGTCACTCGGCCCTCCCTCCCCCCCTCCCTCCCGCCCTCCTTCTCCTGGTCCATCAGATACTACTTTCGCGCCTTTTTTCTGACCAGGCGCCATAGCTAGCACTGGGATCATGGAGCCCGCTCAGATCACCGCGGCAATTATGAGCACTATGAACACCACGCGCATTGTCCTGGAGTATATGCAGAGCCAGAACATGCCAAGGCGAAACCCGGACCAGGCGAGGAGGCGATTGCAGCGCGGCGACGAGAGTGATGAGGAAATTGACATGGACATAGACCTCTCACAAGGCACAGGCCCCAGCAATGTGGAAATCATGGTGTCACTGGGGCAGGTTGATACCGTGGAACGCCGATTCTGGGCCCGGGAAACAAGCACAGACTGGTGGGATCGCATCGTGCTGCAGGTATGGGACGATTCCCAGTGGCTGCGAAACTTTCGCATGCGTGAGGCCACTTTCATGGAACTTTGTGACTTGCTTTCCCCTGCCCTGAAACGCCAGGATACCAAGATGAGAGCAGCCCTCACAGTTGAGAAGCGAGTGGCGATAGCCCTGTGGAAGCTTGCAACGCCAGACAGCTACCGGTCAGTCGGGAATCAATTTGGAGTGGGCAAATCTACGGTGGGGGCTGCTGTGATCCAATTTGCCAGGGCAATGAAAGACCTGGTGATAGCAAGGGTAGTGACTCTGGGCAACGTGCAGTCAATAGTGGATGGTTTTGCTGAAATGGGATTCCCAAACTGTGGCGGGGCCATAGACGGAACCCATATCCCTATCTTGTCACCGGAGCACCAAGCCACCGACTACGTAAACCGCAAGGGGTACTTTTCAATGCTGCTGCAAGCCCTGGTGGATCACAAGGGACGTTTCACCAACATCAACGTGGGATGACCGGGAAAGGTACATGATGCTCGCGTCTTCAGGAACTCTGCTCTGTTTCGAAAGCTGGAGGAAGGGACTTTCTTCCCGGACCAGAAAGTGACCATTGGGGATGTTGAAATGCCTATCGTGATCCTTGGGGACCCAGCCTACCCCTTAATGCCATGGCTCATGAAGCCATACACAGGCAGCCTGGACAGGAGTCAGGACCTGTTCAACTACAGGCTGAGCAAGTGCCGAATGGTGGTGGAATGTGCATTTGGACGTTTAAAAGCGCGTTGGCGCAGCTTACTGACTCGCTCAGACCTCAGCGAAAAGAATATCCCCATTGTTATTGCTGCTTGCTGTGCGCTCCACAATATCTGTGAGAGTAAGGGGGAGACCTTTATGGCGGGGTGGGAGGTTGAGGCAACTCGCCTGGCCGCTGATTACGCGCAGCCAGACACCAGGGCGGTTAGAGGAGCACAGCAGGGCGCGGTGCGCATCAGAGAAGCTTTGAAAACGAGTTTTGTGATTGGCCAGGCTACTGTGTGAAACTTCTGTTTGTTTCTCCTTGATGAACCCTCCAACCCCCCCCGACCCAGTTCACTCTACTTCCCTGTAAACCAACCCCCCCCCACCCTCCCCTCCCCTCCCACTTGCAGAGGCAATAAAGTCATTGTTTTTTCACATTCATGCATTCTTTATTAGTTCCTTACAGAGGTAGGGGGATAATTGCCAAGGTAGCTGGGATGGGTGGGGGAGGAGGGATGGAAAAGGACACACTGCATTTTAAAACTTTAACTCTTATTGAAGGCCAGCCTTCTGATGCTTGGGCGATCATCTGGGGTGGAGTGACTGGGTGGACGGAGGCCCCCCCACCGTGTTCTTGGGCGTCTGGGTGAGGAGGCTATGGAACTTGGGGAGGAGGGCTGTTGGTTACACAGGGGCTGTAGCGGCGGTCTCTGCTCCTGCTGCCTTTCCTGCAACTCAACCATACGCTCGAGCATATCACTTTGATGCTCCAGCAGACGGAGCATTGCCTCTTGCCGTCTGTCTGCAAGCTGACGCCACCTATCGTCTTCAGCCCGCCACTTGCTCTGTTCTTCCCGCGATTCAGCCCGCCACCTCTCCTCTCGTTCATATTGGGCTTTTCTCATCTCCGACATTGACTGCCTCCACGCATTCTGCTGTGCTCTATCAGCCTGGGCGGACATCTGCAGCTCCGTGAACATCTCGTCCCTCGTCTTACGTTTTCTCTTTCTAATGTTCACGAGCCTCTGCGAAGGAGAAACATTTGCAGCTGGTGGAGGAGAAGGGAGAGGTGGTTAAAAAAGACACATTTTAGGGAACAATGGGTACACTCTTTCATTACAAGGTCGCATATTTCGGCTTGCAGGCAGCCATCGTAGGCCACAGTGTTTTGGCTTTTTTAACCTTCTTAACATGCGGGAAAGGTTGCAAACAGCAGCGCATTTCCCATATCAAGGATGAATTGGGTTGTCCATTTAAAATGGGGTTTCAATGTAAAAGGAGGGGGCTGCGGTTTCCCGGTTAACATGCGGCACAAACACAAGTAAACCACCCCCCCCCACACACACACACACGATTCTCTGGGATGATCACTTCACCCCTCCCCCCCACCGCGTGGTTAACAGCGGGGAACATTTCTGGTCAGAAGAGCAGGAACGGGCGCCTCTGAATGTCCCCCTTAATAAAATCACCCCATTTCAACCAGGAGAGCTTTCTGGAGATGTCCCTGGAGGATTTCCGCTCCATCCCCATACACGTTAACAGACTTGCTTGCTTTTTTTTTGTAATGTTTACAAATATTTACAAAGTTACACTCACCAGAGGTCTCCTGTGTGCCCTGAGGGTCTTGGGTGAGTTTGGGGGTTACTGGTTCCAGGTCCAGGGTCACAAACATATCCTGGCTGTTGGGGAAACCGGTTTCTCCGCTTCCTTGCTGCTGTGAGCTACCTACAGTACCTCCATCGTCATCTTCCTCGTTCCCCGAACCGTCTTCCCTGTGTGTTTCTCCAGTGAGAGAGTCATAGCACACGGTTGGGGTAGTGGTGGCTGCACCCCCTAGGATCGCATGCAGCTCCGCGTAGTAGCGGCAAGTTTGCGGCTCTGCCCCGGACCTTCCGTTTGCTTCTCTGGCTTTGTGGTAGGCTTGCCGTAGCTCCTTAATTTTCACGCGGCACTGCTGTGTGTCCCTGTTATGGCCTCGGTCCTTCATGGCCTTGGAGATCTTTTCTAATACTTTTCCATTTCTTTTACTGCTACGGAGTTCAGCTATCACTGCTTCATCTCCCCATATGGCGAGCAGATCTCGTACCTCCCGTTCGGTCCATGCTGGAGCTCTTTTGCGATCCTGGGAGGACTCCATGACGGTTACCTGTGCTGATGAGCTCTGCGTGGTCACCTGTGCTCTCCACGCTGGGCAAACAGGAAATGAAATTCAAACCTTCGCGGGTCTTTTCCTGTCTACCTGGTCAGTGCATCTGAGTTGAGAGCGCTGTCCAGAGCGGTCACAATGAAGCACTGTGGGATAGTTCCCGGAGGCCAATAACATCGAATTCCGTCCACACTACCCCAATTCCGACCCACAAAGGCCGGTTTTATCGCTAATCCCCTCGTCGGAGGTGGTGTAAAGAAACCGGTTTAAAGGGCCCTTTAAGTCGAAAGAAAGGGCCTCGTTGTGTGGACGTGTCCAGGCTTAATTCGGTTTAACGCTGCTAAAGTTGACCTAAACCCGTAGTGTAGACCAGGCCTAAGGTGCCACAAGTACTCCTGTTCTTTTTGTATTGGGAGTTTTTCTTCAATCCTGATCTAGCTAATGTTCACAAAAGTATAATTTGGTATCCAGGTGAAGACTAGATACATCAGGGTACGTTAGCTAAGGTTTCATGAGTAAATCCACAGCGAATAAAAACTTTATTCTGACTTAGTGGCAAAGATATTTCTTTTAGATGACCATCTCTGGTTTCTATTGTGATCATCTTGCTGGTTGTTAAAGATATTATTCAGGGTTTTAGTTATAATTAGAATTATTATTAAGAGATGTTGTTACAAAATTATCTCAGTTTAATTTCAATGCCTGGATCAACACTTTGAGTCAAGCAAAGACATTTAAGAATGGTGGAGCTTGGTGTGCAAAAAGACGCGCTGACAACTGAGTTTAATATGTTTCTACTTGTTTCACCACTTTGAATCAGAATGCAACTTTATTGATAATAATAAAAGTTCTGAGTATGTTGCTCCCCATAGATTCCATGAACACGAAACAATGTAAAAATGTTTGCCAGAATTTGTTGACTTAGCAGACTATTTTTCAGTGTGATGTATTAGCCCATTCTTGTAGTAACTTTTTTTTCTGACTCTACTTCTCTGTGGATTTTCATTATTGTAACTCTGCTTACATTGGTATCCCTAAAATTTCAGAACAAAAAAAAAAGTTGGGGTTACTTAAGGCAACCATTTATTACATACAAATAATGAATATTATTGTGTATTAAAATTTATAGTAGTACAAGTGGATAAACTAACTGTATTTAAATTAGTTTGGCAGACTACATACTTAATTTTTTCCCTACATTTAAAGGATCTATTTCTCAGTGGAGCTTGCAGAGGCCAGTGATGACCATTACCTTTCCTCATTGTTGCTGGGAAACATTTCCAAAGGCCTGAATGGAGTTAGGCATCTACCTGTCATTGAAAGTCACACAGAATGCCAGCAAGGTTGCCAACTAATGCCAGTTGTAGTGTTGTTTTATTGTAGATATTTGCCCATTAAGAACTACTATGAAACAAGAATTTATATTTCTCCTTTTTAATTAAAATACAGCTTTGTCCTTTCCTCTAACATGTTTGAAATCTTAAACAACAGTAAGGGTATGTCTACACTACAGGATTAATCTGAATTTATATAATTCGAATTTTGGAAACAGATTGTATAAAGTCGAATGTATGCAGTCACACTAAGCACATTAATTCGGCGGTGTGCGTCCATGTACCGGGGCTAGCGTCGATTTCCGGAGCGTTGCACTGTGGGTAGCTATCCCATAGCTATCCCATAGTTCCCGCAGTCTCCCCCGCCAATTGGAATTCTGGGTTGAGATCCCAGTGCCTGATGGGGCAAAAAACATTGTTGCAGGTGGTTCTGGGTACAGCCTCACCCCTCCCTCCATGAAAGCAATGGCAGACAACCATTTCGCGCCTTTTTTCCTGGGTGAACACTGCAGACTCCATACCACGGCAAGCATGGAGCCCGCTCAGCTCAAGACAGCAGTCATGAACATTGTAAACACCTCTCGCATTCTCGTGCAGTTTATGCTGAGCCAGGACCAGAAAAACAAGGCGAGGAGGAGGAGGCGGCGACGGCAGCACAGCAACAAGCGTGATGAGGATATGGACATGGACATGGACACAGAATTCTCTCAAACCGCGGGCCCCGGTGCTTTGGAGATCATGTTGTTAATGGGGCAGGTTCTATCCGTGGAATGCCGATTCTGGGCCCGGGAAACAAGCACAGACTGGTGGGACCGCATAACGTTGCAGGTGTGGGACGATTCCCAGTGGCTGTGAAACTTTTGCATGCGTAAGGGCACTTTCATGGAACTTTGTGACTTGCTGTCCCCTGCCCTGAAGCACCAGAATACCAAGATGAGAGCAGCCCTCACAGCTGAGAAGCAAGTGGCGATAGCCCTGTGGAAGCTTGCAACGCCAGACAGCTACCGATCAGTCGGGAATCAATTTGGAATGGGCAAATCTACTGTGGGGGCTGCTGTGATGCAAGTAGCCAAAGCAATCACTGAGGTGCTGCTACGAAAGGTAGTGACTCTGGGAAATGTGCAGGTCATAGTGGATGGCTTTGCTGCAATGGGATTCCCTAACTGTGGTGGGGCGATAGATGGAACCCATATCCCTATCTTGGCACCAGAGCACCAGGGTACCCAGTACATAAACCGCAAGGGGTACTTTTCAATGGTGCTGCAAGCACTTGTGGATCACAAGGGACGTTTCACCAACATCAACGTGGGCTGGCTGGGAAGGGTTCATGACGCTTGCGTCTTCAGGAACACTACTCTGTTTAAACAGCTGCGGCAAGGGACTTACTTCCTGGACCAGAAAATAACCCTTGGGGATGCCAATAGTTATTCTTGGGGACCCAGCCTACCCCTTAATGCCATGGCTCATGAAGCCATACACAGGTAGCCTGGACAGGAGTCAGGAGCTGTTCAACTACAGGCTGAGCAAGTGCAGAATGGTGGTAGAATATGCATTTGGCCGTTTAAAAGGTCGCTGGCGATCGTTACTGACTCGCTCAGACCTCAGCCAAACCAATATCCCCATTGTTATTTCTGCTTGCTGTGTGCTCCACAATCTCTGTGAAAGTAAGGGGGAGACCTTTATGGCGGGGTGGGAGGCTGAGGCAAATTGCCTGGCTGCCAGACACCAGGGTGATTAGAAGAGCACACCAGGAAGTGCTGTGCATCAGAGAAGCTTTGAAAACCAGTTTCATGACTGGCCAGGCTACAGTGTGAAATTTCTGTTTGTTTCTCTTTCATGAAAACCCGCCCCCTTTATTGACTCATTCTCTGTAAGGAACCCACCCTCCCCCTTCCCCAGCTTGCTTTCAAAGGAAATAAAGTCACTATTGTTTAAAAATCATTTATTCTTTATTAATTGATTATAAAAAGAGGGAGAGAACCTGGGTGAGGTTTGGGAGGAGGATCGGCGGGAAGGAAAAGGCCACTAAAAAAAGGTTAAAAAAATGTCAGCCTTTTGCTTGGGCTGTCCACTGGGGTGGAATGGGAGGCTGTACGGAGCCTCCGCCCCCCCGCGTTCTTACACGTCTGGGTGAGGAGGCTATGGAACATGGTGAGGGGGGAGGGGGATTATACAGGGGCTGTAGCAGCACTCTGTTATCCTGCTGCTGTTCCTGAAGCTCCACCAGACACCGGAGCATGTCTGTTTGCTCACGCAGCAGCCCCAGCATTGCATCCTGCCTCCTCTGATCTTCCTGCCGACACCTCTCATCTCGAGCGTCTCTTCTCTCCTCACGTTGGTCCCTCCTGTCCTCACGTTCACTGGCTTCTTGCCTATACTTTGAAACCGTGTCCTTCCACTCATTCAGATGAGCTCTTTCACTGTGGGTGGATTCCATGATTTCTGCGAACATCTCGTCTCGCGTCTTCTTTTTCTGACGCCTTATCTGAGATAGCCTTCGGGACGGAGGAGGGAGGCTTGAAAAATTTGCAGCTGCTGGAGGGAGGGAAAAAAGGAGAGAATTTTTTAAAAAGATACATTTTGCAGACCGATGCTTATGCTCTTTCATGGTGACCAACACTATTCACATTACATAGCACATGTGATTTCTGTGCAAGGTCGCATTTTGCCTCTTAATATTGAGTGCCTGTGGCTTTGCTGCTAGACATCACAGACGCAGGTCCGGGCAACAGAATTCGGCTTGCATGCGGCCATGGTAAGCCATTGTCTTTCGGCTTCTGCGCCCTCCTTTCCCACATACCAAGCAAAGCCCGTTGACTGCTGTGGTTTTCCTGTTAACCTTCAGCAGCAGAAAACAAACTAACCCCCCCCCCATCCAATTCTCTGGATGATCACTTTATCCCTCCCCCGACCATGTGGCTGGTATCAGGGAAGATCCCTGCTAGCCAAACGCGAAAAGCTCTGGGCCAATTCCCCCCCACACACACTGCGCTTGGCTAACTGCAGGGAAGGATTTCTTTTCAGCCACAGGTAAACAGCCCAGTAGGAACGGCCACCTCTGTCCCCTTAATTAAATTCCTGTATTTCAGCCAGGTTACCATGAGTGATATCACTCTCCTGAGGATTACACAGCAAGATAAACAACGGATGTTGCTTGAATGCCAGCAAACACCGGGACCATACGCTGCCAGGCTTTGTCATGCAATGATACCAGATTACTTGCTGCAAGCATGGCCTGGTCAAGTGTCCTACCATGGAGGACGGAATAAGGCTGCACTGCCCAGAAACCTTGTGGCAAGGCTTTTGGAGTACCTCCAGGAGAGCTTCATGGAGATGTCCCTGGAGGATTTCCGCTCCATTCCCAGACACGTTAACAGACTTTTCCAGTAGCTGTACTGGCCGCGAATGCATCCCAAGTCCTCAGGGCAAAGTAATCATTAAAAAACACTTGCTTTTAAAACAAGTTTTATATTTTAAAAGGTAAACTCACCTGAGGTCCCTTCCATGGGGTCATGGTCTTGGGTACTGGGTTGGGAGGGTTGGGAGGATACTTCAGTCAGGCTGAGAAAAAGATCCTGACTGTTGGGGGGAACGGAGTGCTGGGTGCTCTCCGCAAGCTCGTCCTTCTCCTCCTCCTCCTCCTCTTCCCCGTCTGCAGAATCCTCAGGTGTAGCTGATGAGATTATCCCCGCCTTGGAATCCACGGTCAGAGGTGGGGTAGTGGTGGCGGCCCCCCCTAGAACTGCATGCAGCTCGGCGTAGAAGCAGCATGTCCGCGGCTCTGACCCGGAGTGACCGTTTGCCTCCTTTGTTTTTTGATAGGCTTGTCTGAGCTCCTTGACTTTCACGCGGCACTGATCTGAGACCCTATTGTGGCCTCTCTCCATCATGCCCTTGGAGATTTTTTCAAAAGTTTTAGCATTTCGTCTTTTCAAACGAAGTTCTGCTAGCACTGAATCCTCTCCCCGTATAGCGATCAGATCCAGTACCTCCCGTACAGTCCATGCTGGTGCACTTTTTCGATTATCGGCCTGCATGGTTACCTGTGCTGATGAGCTCTCTGTGGTCATCTGTGCTCTCCACGCTGGGCAAACAGGAAATGAAATTCAAATGTTCACGGGGCTTTTCCTGTCTACCTGGCCAGTGCATCCGAGTTCAGATTGCTGCCCAGAGCGGTCACAATGTGCACTGTGGGTTAGCTCCCGGAGGCCAATACCATCGAATTGCGGCCACACTAACCCTAATTCGAAATGACAATATCGATTTTGGCGCTACTCTGCTCGTCGTGGTGGAGTACAGAAATCGATTTTAAGAGCCCTTTATTTTGAAATAAATGGCTTCATTGTGTGGACGGGTGCAGGGTTAATTTGATTTAACGCTGCTAAATCTGAATTAAAGTCATAGTGTAGACCAGGCCTAAGTGACTTGCTATACCAAGGTTGCCATAAGAGATGCCTGTACATTAGTTTAGTACTGAGGGGACAGTGCCATCTATTGAATCACCAGCACCGCTTCCTATGGAAGTCTCCCACCCAAGAACTGACTAACACAATCTGGTAATCTGGTGTAGTTTATGAAATGTGAGCCCAAGGTGGCCTGGCTCTAGATGAGTTATCATCCAAAGCACCTAGGAAAATAACCTTTGATAGAAAATGTATAGAGAATTTTCAGCTGTGATGACCTGAAACATGGAGCTATAAACTAGCCAGAATACTGATAGTAGTCTGGGATCTTTCACAAATTCCAACAGCTAATGACAGAGGAACGTAGACAGAAAAGGGACAACTCCAGCTATACAACTATAGAAAAGACTCAAAGCACAGACTGCTGTAATGCTAGTTAAATAACTCAGTCACCTAGAACACTGTCATCCTCTCCCATGAAAATAAATGGATGATGGGTGAGCAAAACTGATATGGAAAACTGTGCAGTTCACTATGTAGGCTTTGATCGTCTCCATACTATCTGACTCCTGTGTGGAGTTTTCAGTGCCTTATTTTCTCTGAGGCGAAGGCTTTGTGGCATATGGTGGAAAATCTGCTGATTTCAAGGAATCGGCATGGAGAGCTTGCCACTCCATGCATAATGCCCAATGTCCTATTCTCCTCTGGTAGCCTGGCTCGCCTAGGAGCTAGGTAGCCATGGCTGCAAGTACAAATAAAGTTAATGCTTCTCTGAGTAGCATTAGTGCCTGATTAATTTTTCATTGAAAAACCATTGGTTTTGGAGGTATAATACCCTTTTGAGTGCTTGCACTCAGCTCTGTCCCCAAGCTATGTTTGACATGACCCACCAAACATGTGGGGGTCCAGTTGCATCATGTATAGGTAAAGGATTCCTCCATCTTAGAGAGAGAGAGAGAGAGAGGAACGATGCTTGTGGGCTCTACTCCTCCCACTCATCAGCCAGGTTTGGTCAGGACTTGTGCTATTTTCATTTCCTCTATACCTCCCAATGGAAGAAATCATATGATAACTCATGGTTTATAAAACTGACTCCAAGACTGTCTCTCTAGAATCAGACTGTCCTACAGTGTCTGAACCATAAAAACTCCCGCTGGTTGCTTTTCTTTCTCAACTTCTTTATTTGTATTCATTCTAACAGAGGTGAACCTTGCAGTGATTTAGTGATTTACTGTGAAGAGCTACTAAAGAAATTCAAAATAGGTAAATGGGTTCAATTTACAAACAAAGCTATCCGCCTCTCCCCTGCTCCAGGGCATCCTAATAGTATGTTGTTACTGTCTGAAGTGTCCTCCTTTAATAACTGGAGGATAGGAATAACTAGGAATACTTTGTTGAGCAAGTGATATGATTGACTGAATACCTCCTAGTGCTTTAGGACGCTTTAAACACAGCTGATTGAATGCTGCTTAGTGAATATTTTATCATGCCCAAGGCACCTGCCAAAACTAGATGATGATTCCATTTTTAAACACATCAAATAGTAAATACTTAGCTAAATATTTTGTCAGCTAACAAATAGGAATTTGGGTAATAAGAGATCATTCAATTTTATATCAATTGTATGGTGTAAGAGTTATATTTATTTATTGTAATCCTATACAGCACATCAATGGGGAATATTTCAGAAGTTATACTGCACACTTTTCTGAAATGATACAATAAAGATACTGGCTAGTTTCTAAAAAGCTAGTTGGCAGAATGAAGCAAGGACCTTCACTCAACTCAATGGCATTTCTATCTGTCTGTTAACACTAGTTGTGATCTCTGGTTGTGCTTTTCCTATTAGGGAATGTTCTCTTTTCTGTAAAAATCTCTCTCTTGTAATCTGATTATGCTCAATCTCGTATCTGAGTTTTTTGGTGTGTGTGCAACAGGAGGGACTCAGCACTACGTGCCACAAAGGCAAATTGCTTCCTTTCCCGTTTGTGCTGCTGCTGTGAGATTTTAATGTCATGGGTAAGGAGTCCTTCTCTGTACAATGACAGCTGTGGGCCTTTAACAACTTCTTGTGAAACCAACTACCCAACTGGATTGGTTGTGCCTTCAGCAGGGGCAGTGATATTTCTCTCGCCTTCTGTTTTTAGCATATAAGTCTTTCTGTGTGTTAGGTGATAAGCTTTGTGGGTGATATTTCTGAGCCACTTTTGAAAAGGTTGGCAAATGCAGCTCTCTAGTTGTAGTGGGTATATGTCTTGTCACTGGGTATATGTGTTCTGTTACTGGTTCTGTTTAAAATTAGGGGAAACATGATGGGATTTTAGGGTCTACAATCATCCTGAAAAATGGCATGCTGGTGTTGTCCCTTCTTCTGACACCAGTGTCCTTTTCTGACACCAGTGTCATGCTTCTGTTGAGAAGTAACAAATATCTGGAGCCTTGCAGGTCAGCTGCCCAGTGGAGAAGGTATCAGTGACATAGAATTTTGAGTATATGCTAAGTGCAACTTGTTTTATTTATACCCATACATCAGTTCTAGAACAAAGGTGGTCAGACAGCATGCAGGGCAGTCAGTCCCTTTTTCCAGGAATCTCAGCCCAGCAGCAACACCAGTTACTGCCTCAAGAATTTATTTTAATCAAAGCCAAAGGCAGATAGCAAACTTTTCTGCTGTTCACAAAACTCCCTCTCTACAGAAGCTACCTCCTACAGAGAACCCTGCCTAAGAAATACTAACAACAGCACAGCATGTCTTCCCAAGACTGAACATTATGTTGCACACTAAAGAAAAAGAACTTGAAAGACTATGTACAAAAGCACCACTTGGTGACACCTGACATAACATTATGTATTATTAGTTACTGTCGAGGTTATTCAGGAAGAACTGAGTCTTTGATGTCAGACTTTTTGTGTCAGAAGTAGAGTATGATCAGTGATAAATACTATCTGAACTAATGTTGATTTCTACCTTTCCTTTTTCTTTTCCTCCCCGCTCTCTCATCCCACATTTCTCTTCAAACTGTAGACTATATATACAGTATCTTGAATATTGGAAAAACTTGGTTGATTCCATCTTGTGTGTTTCTCTTCTCTTTTTTCCCCTTGGTATAATTAGACATTATTGTCTACATGGAATCCCATAAATTGAAAAGTAAATGAAGATAAATTCATTCATTTGTCGCCTAATACAGGCCTCAATGCACTACTGTAAGCTTGTACCAAGGTCTCCAGAGGTAGTAAATAAAGCAGGCTGCTGACCCATTTTCACACCCAGACTAGTAGTATAAAATCAGCTTTACCTGGAATCTTTGTTTTCTTACTCTGTATATCCATCTTTAAAAATACTGTGTGCCAATTTTTTGAAATGTGGGTACCTTAATAGATTTCCATATTTGGATACTCAAAACAAACTGCCCATTTGAAACACCTATGTGTCAGTTTAAGCATCTAAGTGCATGGTTTGAGCATCCTAGTTAATCACCTATGTTTGGAAACTGAACTCTTTGTGGCCAATTGTGCATGCACATACATACATGGTCTTGCTCTGCTTACATAATACAAATATTAGACAGAACCAAAGATATATAGCTAATTCTAAACAAGTGCTTTTATTTGCAGTACTTTGAAACATTCAAATTAGTCAAAAGTATGGATTTGTATTTTGTCTTTTTCTTTCCCCTTTTCCCAGGAAACTTCATGGTGCTGTGGTCGACCTGCAGAACATCAGTATTTAAATCAGTAACAAACCGCTTCATTAAGAACTTGGCCTGCTCTGGGATCTGTGCCAGTCTAGTCTGTGTGCCTTTTGATATTGTCCTTAGTGCCAGTCCACACTGCTGTTGGTGGATCTACACCATGCTCTTCTGTAAAATTGTCAAGTTCTTGCATAAAGTCTTCTGCTCAGTGACCATCCTTAGTTTTCCTGCCATTGCTTTGGACAGGTAAGAAATCAAATTTACAAACATCCTGTCCTTGGTTTTCTTTATTTCCTTCCCCGCTTAATTACACACATCTGAATGTTAAATATTGTTTAATGGTGCCTTGTGCCGATATATCAACAGCCTCCATCCCAGCTTTGTGTCCACAAAGTTCAATTTCCTTGCACACAAGTATGGATATAAAGATTAATTTCTGTTGTGTGGAACAGTTTCATTTCAGTTTATCCTGATATCTATGGACTTCACAAAGGGTTTTGATATGCAGATATATCTTCAAACATGCTTCTATCCTCTTATTCCTCCTGTCATTAATCCTTCTTATTACTAAGTCTTTGGGCTGAACAAACTTCATGGATACTTGTCCATTAACTCACTAATTAAGTGATTAATACTTTCTGATCCCATCCATCTTGAGGCAGATTTCTATTAACAGGGAAAAGTACCGTTTCACATGAGTGGTTCTGTGAGCAAAATACACATTTTTGTTTTACAAAATTACTATTTGTATTACCATAGTCATAGCCCCAGTCATGGACCGGGACCCATTGTACTAGGCGCTGTACAAACATAAAACAAAAAGATGGGCCCTGCCTCAAAGAACATACAATATAAATAGACCAGACAGACCTAGGGTGGGGAACGGGGTACAAAGCACAAGAAGAATGAATGGTGTGATGGCAGCAATCATGTTATTTCCACAGTTTTCTCACTCTCTTTAGGTAGGTATAGATGGGAGAGGATAAAGAAAATGGAAAGAAAATGCAATGTGCATGGAGGTAAAAAAATTATGAGAGAGCCACTTGGAAGTTTCAAGACCAGTATTAAGTTATTTTTAATGAACATAAATCCAAACAAAAATGTAATATAACCCCAGGTATGGTAGGGATAGCTATTGCCTTATCACTGATCATGTGCTTCCCAGGTGTGGATCTTCAGTTCTTTTCTAGAGCCAGACCTGTAAAGCCAGACTCTTGTTTAAGAGAAAGCAGAAACTGGTAGTCATTTGGCAACCCACATCACACTCAGACAGCTACCAAAACACTATCCTTATCTCCCTCCTTCAAGCCAGGAGACTGGCTTATAAACTGGAGTACACTTATAAAGTTTGTAGATAATACCAAGCTGGGAGGGATTGCAAGTGCTTTGGAGGATAGGATTAAAATTCAAAATGATCTTGACAAACTGGAGAAATGGTCTGAAGTAAATAGGATGAAATTCAATAAGGACAAATGCAAAGTACTCCATTTAGGACGGAACAATCAGTTGCACACATACAAAATGAGAAATGACTGCCTAGGAAGGAGTACTGTGGAAAAGGATCTGGGGTCATAGTGGACCACAGGCTAAATATGAGTCAACAGTGTAACACTGTTGCAAAAAAAGCGAACATCATTCTGGGATGTATTAGCAAGAGTGTTGTAAGCAAGACACGAGAAGTAATTCTTCCACTGTACTCTGCGCTGATTAGGCCTCAAGTGGAGTATTGTGTCCAGTTCTGGGCGGCACATTTCAGGAAGGATGTGGACAAATTGGAGAGTCCAGAGAAAAGTGATAAACTAGAAAACATGACCTATGAGGGAAGATTGAAAAAACTGGGTTTGTTTAGTCTGGAAAAGAGAAGACTGATGGGGGACATGATAACAGTTTTCAAGTACATAAAAGGTTGTTACAAGGAGGAGGGAGAATTTTTCTTTTTACTTAACCTCTGAGGACAGGACAAGAAGCAATGGGCTTAAATTGTAGCAAGGGAGGTTTGGGTTGGACATTAGAAAACTTCCTAACTGTCAGGGTGGTTAAGCACTGGAATAAATTGCCGAGGGAGATTGTGGAATCTCCAGCACTGGAAATTTTTAAGAGCAGGTTAGACAAATACCTGTCAGGAATGGTCTAGATAATACTTAGTCCTGCCATGAGTGCAGGGGACTGGATTAAATGATCTCTCAAAGTCCCTTCCAATCCTATGATTCTCTGACTGTATGATCCTAAACAATCAATACATATATTCACCTCTCTTTAAACTGTCCTTGTTTTTTGGCAGGTACTACTCAGTTTTATACCCATTGGAAAGAAAGATATCTGATGCGAAGTCTCGAGACCTGGTTATCTACATCTGGGCCCATGCCGTGGTGGCCAGCATTCCTGTATTTGCTGTGACCAATGTTTCTGATATTTATGCCATGTCCACCTGCACAGGATCCTGGAGCTACTCCCTAGGCCACTTGGTGTATGTCATTATTTATAACATCACCACTGTTATTGTACCAGTGGCCGTGGTGTTTTTTTTTATGATTCTTATCCGCAGAGCACTGAGTGCCAGCCAAAAGAAAAAAGTCATCATAGCTGCCTTAAGAACCCCTCAGAACACTATTTCTATTCCCTATGCCTCCCAGAGAGAAGCTGAGCTTCATGCCATGCTGCTCTCTATGGTTATGATCTTTATTTTCTGCAGTGTTCCCTACGTGACTCTGGTGATTTACCGCACCATACTCAACATACCAGATATTTCAGTCTTCTTGTTCCTCACTGCCATCTGGTTGCCTAAAGTCTCCCTGCTAGCCAATCCTTTGCTCTTTTTGACTGTAAACAAATCTGTACGGAAGTGCTTAGTGGGGACAATAGTGCAGCTACACCGGAGGTATAGTAGGAGGAACATTATCAGCGCTGGGAGTGTTGCAGATACCAACTTGGAGCCCAATGTCCGCTCTGGTAGCCAGCTTCTGGAGATGTTTCACATTGGGCAGCAGCAAATCTTCAAGCCAACAGAGGATGATGAGGAGAATGAAACAAAATCCATTGGTTCTGGTGACTTTCAGCAAAAGGAAATCCCTACCACCAGTTTAGAGGTAGAACAGACGTTAGTTCAGAAATGTCTACAACACACCATTGCAGACTCAGCTGCTCAGGTGGCCCCTGCCATGCCAACAGAAGCAGATCTGGTTAATGACAAATATTCAATGCAGTTTGGCTTTGGGCCTTTTGAGTTGCCTCCACAGTGGCTCTCAGAAAATCGGAATAGTAAGAAGCGACTGCTGCCTCCCTTGGGGAATACCCCTGAAGAGCTCATCCAGACAAAGCAGCCCAAGTGTAAAGCAGAAAGAAAAATCAGCAGGAACAATAAAGTCAGTATCTTTCCCAAGGTGGATTCCTAGTAGGAACAGGAGCTCTGAATAACAAAGGAAGGCCACTTTCTACTGTACATGTGATCCCATGGATCATTGTTATGCTGAAATTTGTTACAGCCTGATTTTTGTGCCAAATACATAAAAAAACAAAAGGGAAACATATAACAGAAGTGTTCCTTATGAATGTGTTTTCATTAAATATCTACTGATGTCATTCCTGCTTTATTTGTGAAATCCAGACAGCAGTACAGGTCTGATTCACTTCCAAAGGGTATGTATGGCTTTGTGTACATTTCCTGTGAAACTTTCATGTTGTGGTCTGGCAGCTGATTTACTGGGAACTTCAGTGTTTAGTAGAATGAAAACATAACTATTCTGTGTTGCAGCAGCAAGCCAATAGGCAGGACTTCAGGGAGCACAAAATAGCTAGGCCATGCCCCTTCTACACAAAAGTGGACACAGCAAGTTTCTGAGAGTTTCATTAATGAAATATAAAAATATGTCCTTTCTCTTTAGCTGACCTCTTACAGCAAAGTAAAAAAAAAATGCCATGTCAGGAACAGCCCATAGATTTCTTATACATGTTGCTCTTCTCTTCCTTTTGTAGCTCAGTTACTTTCTCAGTTAAAGTATGCTCACTTTTGGCTTAAAAAGGATCAACTAGCATGAGGAAGCCCAATTTGTGGTATAGGAGGCCTCCCAAATTGTTTAAAAATTAACAGAAAAAAACTTCTAAAATAGTAATTTCCTCCCTTTAAAAACAAATGCATTCCTGTAGTTTAATGAAAAGTAGACTGTAGACCATGTGATACAGTTTCTTCCCAAAGGAGCATGCATAGATGTGCTGAGGGCATGAGCCAATGGCAGTTAGATCCCATGGTGATGTGCATGGCGCATATGCCTATGGGGTGCATGATTTCGGCATGCTGTAAACAGCCAGAGTCCTGGGTAAATATGGGCCTGCAGAGTGGACTGCTTGTGCCCTCTTCTTTTGACTGTTTTGTGAAAACACAAGGCATTGCCTTTATTTGCCTGCATTTCCCAAGGTGCAGAAATGCTAATACCTTGCAAAAAAGTGATGTTGCAGCAAGCTGATGATTAGCCGCCGAATGGAATAAATGTAAGTGCCATTCTTTCCCTTTGGCGGGAGTAGGGAGACATCACAACCCCTAAATTTCCTTTTAGTGGTGGGCATAAACCCCAAATATGCTAATTGTAATTTACACCACTCATCTCTTACTAGATCATCCAATGTATGACTTTCACAGCAGATTTCCACTCCTGGTGCCTAAATCCTTTGTGAATCAGAACCAAACTGTCCATTCTATCAACAAGCTAGTCTATCTAGGAGTGCTCAGGCATTGTACTGTAGCTCACCTTCCTCCTTGATTACAGATGTATTGTTTTGCGTGTCTTGAATGTGAATTTTAAACTGTGACAGTCTGTAAGACAACCTTAAAACTACTGTACCCCTGGAACTTTAATCCTTATTCAGTTGCAAGCAGCCCTTCCTTTCTTCCATCTCTGCATTTGCTGTTGTCTCACACTGTAGTTTATCAAAAGCACAGAGTGATGATACCCTAGTACTCTTTGTGCGCACTTGTTCTCTGTCTGTAGTTTAGATCTTTGGTGCATGCCAAGCCCTCACCTGTAGCCTACTGCCTGTTTAGTAAGTAGTTTTCTTTAAAATGTATTGTCTAGTTTAAAATAACTTGCCAAATCTGACCATCCCAGTGTTAAAGAAAGAAAAAATTCTGCCTAGGTAGAGCTTGATGAATAACTGTTCTTCCTTAGACACATCTGAAGCAGGACAGTGGTTTCAGAGGGAGCTAAGGGTGATTCATGTCTACAAGTCACTCAAAGCAAACATTTTAACAAAAATGTGAAGAGTGGTTTTTAAACTCCATTGTAAACAATATTTCTCATCCTCTCCTTTTAGGTTTGTTGCTATGCTAGTTTAGGGGTTCTCAGTCTGGGGGCCACAACCCCAGATGGGTCACAAACAGGTCACAACCACCCTGCTCTTCCGATTTAGCTATATGGGAATGGGGTCTGGCTAGTGGAAGGGAGTGGAAGGTCCCAGGATGGAAAATGTTGAGAATCACCATTGCTAGTTATATTTTGTAAGTGTTGATAAAATATTACAATGGAATGTGTGTTTGTTTTTTCAGAGTTACTAAATCAGCAGCCTTTATTAACAACACATCTAAAAAAGAAAGCTGTCAGCTGCTGCAACTTTCTTATAAGCTTTTGGTTAAATTAAACATTTGTGGTCTACTTCCTAGTAGGCATGAGCCAAAGCCAGCAGTCTTCATCTGAACCTTTCCCCTTCCTCCAAACTTGGGACTTCACATAAAATGGAACCCAGCTCTGAACCTCCCTTGGAAAAACAAAGCCACCCTTGGTTTTGCCCTTTCCTACTTTCACGTTCAATATAACAATGATAAACATGGAGTCAAATTCAATAGACTTACATCAGGCATGAATTTGACCTTTTTAATCCTGGATTGTTTTGGAGGGTGACTGGGTTTGGTTGTTTTTCATTATGAAGACAAACAGATATGTTTCCATTCACACTGAATGTATTTAGAAGCTGGCTTGTATTTTTTTCAAACTGCCACTTGGGACACTGCATTGTTTCAGGAAACAAATTTGATTAGGATGCATTTTTTTACACTTTAAGAATTGCTTTGGAATATAAATGATAGCTGGAAGCATTTATTTTAGTCATTTTTGCAGCAGAGTTTATTCATTTGAACTTCTGTGAGAATCAGAGAAATGTATGAAAGCACATCTTTTGTGTTCAGAGAAGGAATGAGCCCCTGGATAGCGCATAATACAGATGCTTTAGTCAGACTATAAGCAATCAACACTCTGATAGAACTGTAGTCAAAGAACAATACATAATTCAGGTGAGTGATAATGAGCTAGGGAATATTTCACTTTTAGGGTGCTTGTTTAAACTCAGGATAGATCACCAGGAACAGTCATCATCATCACTACATTCTTTCATCAGGGTGCCTCCTAAATGTTGGAGCAGCCCCATGCATTTACCTAAGCCTCTGCTCTGCACTGTCCAGGTGTTCCACCACACTATTCCAGTCATGAGAGTCTCAGATCTCCAGCAGAGCCCCAGATAGTCCACCTCTTCTAGGGTTGTCAACAAACACACAAAGAAATTAACACATACCTGTGATAGTTCTTGGGGTACCCAGGACTGTGAGTCACTTGGTTACGCCCCTGCCTCCAGCGTGAGAGAGACTTGCTTATACTTACCTGGGTGTCAGCTCCCTCACACCACCAGCCTGTTAGCCACCCAAGCACTCTCCTCTGGGCTGTAGTGTCCAGCCCCTTATCCACTAAACACTCACAGAATACCAGGTCTGCTGTCCCCAAAGGGTCAGTATACACACCAGTTTGTATGATTCAACTCAGGATGAGCATCTTGCTTAATACTCCAGCACTGAGATTACTCCTGGGGAATTCTGCGCCACTGTGTGCGTGCAGAATTCATGTCCCCTGCAGATTTCTTTGCTTCCCCGCAGAAAAATGACTTCCTATTCCTTTTAAGCTCTTCCCTCCAAGTCTGACATCTTTCACAAGTACAGCAGGATAGGGCCACCTGAGCCCACAATAGCTCATTAACCTTGTGTCGCCTTGTGTGGGGTTTGTATACCCATTACAGGCTGTTTGTTGGCTTCTGACTTCTAGCTGTGCAATATGCTCTCTGGTAACCTGCTATGAGGAAAGAGCTAACTATCAGGAGTTCTACCTTCTCCTGATCATCAAATGGGAGGGGAGACCCAAACACCCATCCCCAAACTGATCATTGGGGAAAGTAAGGGAAATTGAATGATGGAAAAAGAAGGAAGAAAAGACTGAGGTAATTTGGGCAGGCAAAGAGACTGGAAGATGATCTTATCCCTTTAAGAAGAACGTTATAACCCCACAGAAGAAAGAATACAGAAAAATCACTCATAACTCATAATGTTTGGAAGAATAAATCTTTTACAAGGAAAAGTACAGATTAGAAAACAATGTCAATTTCCTGTACCCAAGTACCCCCTGAAAATAATGTAATATTTAAATAACATATGGGGTTTAAACAAAGCAATTATTCAGCATTGTAGTGCTGCATTGGTTGGCTCCTCTGGCAACAATGGATTTTGATTGCATAGCAGGATATACTTGCATAGAAAGCCAGGAGTCTTTTGGTACATTAGAACATTTAGTTATTCTGAAGTTGTAGTAATTTAATGTATGCACTTGATTTTTAATATATATTTATACACATGTATACCTGTATGTATACTTTGCAGATAAAAAGCTGTCAGGTTTGCTCTACTCTGATATTTGTCCCCTTTTATAATCCTTTTCTCTTGTCTATACTAGAGGTCTGCTTGCAAGTACTTTAATAATCAGTTTCTAAGGGGTTGTTGTAACCTTGTTTTGTAGCTGGAATACACCACTAGATTTGAACTCCCAGTTTAATTAATCTTGTGATGTTTGGGGCTATCACACTGAACCCTAAAACAACAGACAAAAAATATTGTTACTTTTTAAGTTGCTAGCTTAACATTTAAAGTTGAAGCGTATGTATATCAAGTAACACTGCAGTTTAAAGACAAAACAACTAAGCAACAGAAAGTAATGGAAATGAAAGGTTGAGGGAAAGCTAACAATGTATTCAAATATTCACAGTTTACACAACATCTGGAATAAATGCATCTGCACTCTTGTTTCCTGTCTTCCTCTTGCTTCACCTGCCCCGCAGAGCTTTAGAATTCTGTAGGATGCCCAGCTCCCTGTCTTGCTGTGTCCTGAAGAACTTGCAGTGTCCTGAAGAAGCTTCTCACAGCTCCTGTCTCCTCTCCTTTCACGGCATGGCTCTTACAAAGCATGCAAAAGAGCATATAGACTTTGCAAAGTGGATTATAAAGAGCTTTTTAAAATAGCCTCTCCCTCTCTCTCTCTCTCTCTCCTAGGCTTTAATGGCATATCTTTAGGTATGTATGGTTTAAAGTGTTATAATCAAGCTTTTATTTTTTTAAAGCTAAAGAGCACTTATGAAAAGGTAAGACACTGTATGATTTCAATAAAACTCATTTGTAAGGAGCCATAACTTAATGGTTTAGCTGACTGCCTTCAGACTTTCAAAACAAAAAGAGTATACCTGGAAAGTATTCACATTTTATTTCATTTGAAAAATACTTTTTTCTATGTAAAATTAGGGGTTATTACAATAGGTATTATAAAGAAGTTATAGTGGTATCTGTACCTATTGAACTGCTGCTTTGGGACTAGTCATAGTAATCTTTAACAACCTATAATTCAAGGACACATCAATTTTCTTCATACAGAAAAAACCTAAAAAAACAAAAACCTGGGTGCTAATCTGCAATAAAACTTTGACATCTGAACAAAATTAAATAATCCCATCCCCTGTAACTTGAAACCTGTTCTCTTCAACTCTGAACACACAAGCTCTACTGCTTGAACTGAGAAAAGCTGCAGCCTCCCTCCTGTTCCCTGGAGGCCAGAGAGAGAGAGGAACAGCAGGGGTGCTGCCAAGAAACTTCTTCATTTCATATCAATTTTAAAGCTGCTAAACCAGTCAAGGTCAGTGAAGAGTTCTGAAAGATTGATTTTTCTGGTTACTTTACTCAGCAACACCAAAAATGTGGAATGTAATATTTCTTTGCTCCCTGAACTCCTCTTCTGCATACTCAGTGCTTAGCACTTAAAGGCTTTCCAAACATTGATTTGCTCTTCTCCCAGACACTGCTCTGAGGTAGGTGCCAGCAGGTATTATATCTGTCTTACAGATAGGAGAACAAAGGCAGAGAGGTAGAATGGTAAGGTGTCCCGCCCCCTCTCCCCCGCCTCTCCTCTTATCCCAAGACCCTGCCCCCCAGCCAAGCTGGAAGCCAGAGCCAGGCTGGGGAGCCCGAGTCCCTCCACTTGCCTGGGGTATGGATGCTTGAGAGCAGTCCCTACCTCCGGAGCCCCGTGCCCAGGGCAGGTGGAGGGTCAGCGGTCCCCAGAGCTGCCCACGCAGCGCTTACCCTTACCCAGCTCCAACTTCTGGCCTGGCCTGAGTAGGGTTGCCAACTTTCTACTCGCACAAAACTGGACACCCTTGTTCCGCTCCACCTCTGAGGTCCCTCCCCTGTCCTGCCCCTTCTCTGTGGCTTTGTCCCCTCTTACTCCATCCCGCCTCCCTCTATTGCTTGCTCTCCCCACCCTCACTTACTCGCTCATTTTCACTGAGCTGTCTCAGAGGGTTGGGGTGTGACAGGGGCTGAGGGCTCTGGCTGGCGGTGCAGGCTCAGAGGTGGGGCCAGAAATGAGGAGTTCAGGGTGTAGGAGGGGGCTCCAGGCTAAGGCAGTGGGATGGGATGCAAGAAGGGGTGCAAGGAGGGCTCTGGCTGTGGATGTGGGCTCTGGTATGGGGCTTGGGATGAGGGATTTGGGGTGTGGGAGGGTGCTCCAGGCTGGGATTGAGGGTTTTGGAGGGTAGGAGGGGGATCAGGGCTGGGACAGGGGGTTGGAGTGTTGGAGGGGCTCAGGGGTTCAGGCTCTGGGCAGCGCTTACCTCAAGCAGCTCCTGGAAGTAGCAGCTTGTCCCGCTCTCGCTGCTACGCAGAGGCGTGGCACACTGCTCTGTCTGCAGGCAACGCCCCCGCAGCTCCCATTGGCCACAGTTCCCAGTCAATGAGAGCTGCAGAGCCAATGCTTGGGGCGGCGGCATCATGCAGAGTAGGGTGACCAGGTGTCCAGTTTTCGACTAGAACACCTGGTCAAAAAGGGACCCTGGCAGCTCTGGTCAGCAACGCTGACTGGGCCATTAGAGGTCTGGTCGTCGATGTTGCATCGCTAAGGCAGACTAGTCCCTATCTATCCTGGCTCCACCCTGTGTCCCAGAAACGGCCAGCAGGTCCGGGTCCTAGGCGAGGGGGGGAGCCACGGGGCTCCACGTGCTGTCCCTGCCCCCAGCACTGTACTACCATTGGCTGGGAACTGGCCAATGGGAGCTGGGGGGGTGCGGGCAAGAGTGGTGCGTAGAGCCTCCTGCCCTTGTTATTCTCAAACAAAACACACGGGATCTTTATAGAGGAAGGTAAATACGCACAGCATTTATTGAGAATACCACAGTTAGCATATACTTTTTAGACACACACACACACACACTCCTGCAGTGATGTTTATAGTTACCAGTCCAGAGTCTGGATCAATCTAGTGGCCAGCCAGATTGGTTGCAGAGGGCAGTGGGGTTCTATCGATTGCGATCCGATGCTCCTGGAGTGTGGCAAGACGAACCCAAAGTCCCCATGGCCAACCACCCTGTTCTTGTATGTTTTTTTCTCTGTTGAAGCCTATGGATTTTGCTGTGTCGATTGTGACCGGTTACTTCTTAATTGGTGTAAACATTCCAGTACACCTCTGAGAGGGTCATCCTGTCCTTTGTTCCGATTTAATCAATTGTCCTTAGGGGTGCCAGCCTTCACCCCAGGGTCGTCAATCTGCCCTTCATTATGGATGCGCGTTGATGATTCTTTGATGTCCTTTAAGTCTCTTCACTCCTTCTTCCTTGACTCTGGCTATAACAATGGCCTTCACACCTTATCTTTTCCTGATGCATACATTCCTCATTCACAAAACAGACTGAGAATACAAACAGTAGTATTTTATATCGAGCAAAAAGGCATTGCAAATTAAACCTAGCTAAGTTTTACAATCAATAACCAAGACAATTTACATTGAGACCCAGGCTTTCAATGTTCCTCTAATCTACTTAACATAGACACAATAGAGAATTCTGTCTTTTACTTACTAAAACCTTAAAACAAAGAATTGTATATTTAACTAGAGTGCCTATATTGTAATACATATAGGAAACCATAGCAGACGTTATAACTTATCTTAAAACAATAGGGTGACCATAATCAGTCATAAGGATTGTTCTGGTCTGTCATTCCTTTCTGCTATTCAAAAAGGGTGGCTGACGGGATTAAATCAAATCATACATTAATTCTCATAGTACATTATAAAATCCAGCTCCTACACCCTCCCCGCCTAGGACCTGGACCTGCTGGCTACTTCTGGTGAGCATGCAGTGCAATGCCAGGACAGGCAGGCAGTCTGCCTTGGCCCCCCCGCTGCACCGCTGACCGGGAGCTGCCCAAGGTAAGCCCACACCCCAACCCCCTGCCCCAGCCCTGAGCCCCCCCCAAACCCAGAGCACCCTCCTGCACCACAAACCCCTCATCCCTGGCCCCACCCCAGAGTCCTCACCCCTTCCTTCACCCCAACCCCCTAACTCAACCTGCAGTCCCCTCCGCCCCACCCCCAGCCTGGAGCCCCCTCCTGCACTCCTAACCCTTCAGCCCCAGACCCACACCAGAGCCAGCACCCCCAGCCCAGAACCCTCACCCCCTCCTGCACCCCAACCCCCTGCCTCAACCTGAAGCCCCCTCCAGCACTCTGAATCCCTTGGCCTCACTCCCCCAGCCTGGAGCCCTCTCCTACACCCAAATCCCTCATCCCCAGCCCCACCCCAGAGCCAGAACCCCCATCACAGAGCCATCACCCCTTCCATACCCCAACCCCCTGCCTCAACATGCAGCCTGCTCCAGCACTCGAAATCTCTTGGCCCCAAGCCCAGAGCCCCCACCTCCTCCCCAGACCCCTCATCCCCAGTCCCAAAGCCCCAGCTGGAGCCCTCACCCCAACTCCCTGCCCCAGCCCGGAGTCCCCTCCCACACCCTGAACACCTCATTTCTGGCCCCACCCTGGAGCCCGCACCCCAAGTTAAAGTCCTCACCCCCTCTCGCACCCCAACTCCCTTCCCCAGCCCAGTGAAAGTAAGTGAGGGTGGGGGAGCCACCAAGGGAGGGGGAATGTAGTGAGTGCGGGCGGGGCCTCGGGAAGGGGCTGGGCTAGGGTGTTTGGTTTTGGGCGAATAGAAAGTTTCCAACCCTAGTGCGGAGCCCCCTGGCTGCCCCTATGTGGAGGGGCCAGAGGAGGGACATGCCGCTGCTTCTGGGAGCCGTGCAAAACCAGGGGAGAAAGGGAGCCTAACTTAGCCCCACTGCACTGCTGACCGGAGTTTTAATGGCGTGGTGAGCCGTGCTGACCGGAGCCGCCAGGGTCCCTTTTCGATCGGTCGTTCCATTTGAAAACCGGATACCTGGCAACCCTCTGCAGCCACCACCTAGGCAGCTGTGGGAAGCTGTGGACCCTCCAAATGCCCTGAGCAGGGGAGCCAGGAGAGGGGGACATGGGCTAGGGACTGCTCTCCGGCCCCCCATCCTGAGCAAGTGGACGGTCCGTGGCGGCCCAGGCTGCTCTTACTTGGCCGGGCTCCAGCTTCTGGCCTTGCCAGGGCGGGCTGGGCCTCGGAGAGAAGAGCAGGGGCAGGAGGCCGGGCCTGTAGTGAAAAGTGGATGGGAAAAGTCAGAAGGCCATGGCTCCTTGACCCCGCTGTTCCGGTGCCACTGTGGCCTGAGCAGTTACAGAGCCTCCTGCTCCCTGATCACTTTTACCCACCCATCAGCCAGCCTTTGGACACAGAGCTATTCTGGGGCTCCAGTGCTATTCTGCTTAGCCATCATCCATTGCTAGCTCTTGATGCTTGGCCCCTGAAGGAGGAGCAGAGTGGGGGAAAAGGCTCAGCAGGAGGCGGCTTTCCAAACACAAGTCCATGCGTGAAATCTCAGTCCTATGGAAGTCAATGGGAGTTTTCCCATTGACTTCAATGGGGCCAGGATTTCACTCATACTTAGGGTGCTGTGCCAAAGTAGAAGAAATATTATATGCAGTCCCCAAAACACCTAGAAGCGAGACTGTACTGTTGGTACAACGCACCTCGGGACTGGCTATTGCAGTGTGATGTGCTCAGTGCTACCGAGGGAGTCAGTATAACAGCTAGGATCTGACCTCTGGAATTCTTGGTTCACGGTCCTGTATTCAGACCACTACGAGTCAAATGAGTAAAAAAAGAAGTGTTTTTTCCCCATAATTAGCTTACCTTTATAGAAGAAAAAAAATACAAGAAAAAGGCCAGTTTTTCTGAAATTTGGAGAAATGGTTCTCCTAAAAATTGTTTTTCTGATCTGAGTACTAAGGCTTTCTGGTTATGATCTGGGTGACGGGGTGCAATCAGCAACACCCTGATCACTGACATTGCTGCAGCCTGGGAAAGGCTGCGGGCCCAGCTGAGGGCAATTACACATATTCTGGTGGGGGATTGTGAACATTTGGGTGACAATCACAGGGCTAACAGGGTAATTGGGGGGAGGATATAAGGAGAGGAAAGAGAAAGCAAGGGGTATCTTAAGAGGTGCTTGGAAGAATGGTTCAGAGGATGGATGTCTGTGCTATAATGTGTGTTGCATGGTATTGGTGTGTAAAATGGAAATAAATGCCTGGTGTGTGTGTGTGTGTATAAGTGCAAAACTGTCTGAACTGGCCAGGAAGTGGAGTTCACTTTGTCACAGGGCACCTCCATCGCTACCATCTACCCTAATAATTTTGCCTGATGGCAGGAGAAGATTCTCTTTGGTGGGAATGCAAAGAATATTCAGAAGATAAATGACCCAGAGAGTTAAAAAATGCTCTTGATATTTTGCCATCCAGTCTGTTCTAAAGCAGATGAAATCATTGTTTCAGTTTTGCTGAAATACAAGCTGACATGAACTAAAACTGGGTTCAGTGGAGGAGTGCAAATTAAAGTGATATTAATGGGAGCAAGTTTTCCATGGCATTTTCCCTAATTTGTGCTGCTTCTTGATTGGTTTAGGAAAAGAAAGGTAAATGAATTGTTGCCATGGAAACAGTGTATTATGACTGTATCAAGGGGGCTTGCATGAATGTGCCCTAATCATGATCTAACCTATCACTTCACATGAAGAGCACATCTTGGAGTGTTCTTGCCTTCTGTGGCCTCTCTACACACGAGTCTTCTCTAATTAAATTTCTGGATACAGAGTTTATGGTGTTTTTTATGGAACAAAATTTACCCATTCTCAGAAAGGCAAAATGAAAACTGCATCTGTTTTAGCTTTTCTATTTATAGTGTTGTTTAAACCATAAACACCATCTGCTGCGTTACTAACATGAAGGAGATTTCATGACCTTTACAAAAAAGCTCTGTCATTTTCTTTAGAGTGAATCCAGTTGTTCCCTGATTTACAGCCCATGCAACATAACTATGCTCAGAGGAGTTGCATGGGGTATAAGTCAGGACAGCAGTGCTGCCAACTCTTATGATTTTATTGTCAGTCTCATAATATTCGGTGTGTTGGTTTGAATCCCCAGCTCCTGTTATTGTGTGAGAATCTCAGATTTCATTTAAAAAAACCCTGTTTCTGGCCCTCACAGTTGTAGAGGAAAACTTGAAAATATGCCATGAGTGTATCTGAAGGGCTCAGAAACCAGAGGGCAAAGGAAAACCCCCAAAGTTTAAAATGCTTTAAAAAGCTGATGATTTGGGGGGCCCAACTTAGGATTTTGAACATGTGAGTTAGCAATACTGGGCCAGAATTTATCATGTTGTCCTTTAAAATGATCACAACTTAATAAATATTGTACTGTTTATTGAGTGCTGGAGGTGAACTTAGCACTATACATACATGAAAAAAGAGACTGAGTATATGCTGTTTCCTAGGGTAACCATACGTCCGGATTTTCCTGGACATGTCCGGCTTTTTGGGCCTCAAATCCCCATCCGGGGGGAAATCCCCAAAAGCCGGACATGTCCGGGAAAATAGGGAGGGAGGGACCGGCGGTGCTCGGCTGGGGGCGGTGGTGCTCGGCTGGGAGCTGGGGCTGGGTGGTGCTCGGCCGGGGTCCGGCGGTGCGGAGCCGGGGGCCAGGGCCGGGCGGTGCTCGGCCGGGAGCTGGGGCCGGGCGGTGCTCGGCCGGGGTCCGGCGGTGCGGGGCCGGGCGGTGCTTGGCTGGGGGCCGGCGGTGCGGGGCCGGGCGGTACTCGGCCCGGGGCCGGGGGCTGGAGCCGGTGGTGCAGGGCTGGGGTCGGGGGCCGGCGGTGCGGGGCCGGGGTCGGGGGCCGGCATTGCTCGGCTGGGAGTCAAGTCGGGGGCCGGCGGTGCTCGGCTGGGGGTCGGCGCCCCAGGGCCCGAGCCAAGCCGGGTGGGAGATGCCGGGGCCAGAGCCTCTTGGCCTGGGCCGGACTGGGCCATGCCCCCCAGCTTGCCTGCTGCTTCAGGTTTCCCGTGAATCAAATGTTCGTGGGAAGCAGGGGAGGGGGAGGGGCAGGGGGGGCGAAGAGTCCAGGGGAGAGGGCGGAGTTGGGGCGGGACCAGGCTAGGGCAGGGGGCGGGGAAGGGGCGGAGTTGGGCCGGGGCCGGGGCCCGTCCAGTATCCTCTTTTTGGATGCTTAAAATATGGTAACCCTACTGTTTCCTCAGCAGGAAGAAGAGTAAAATACAATAGACCAAAGGTTCTCAAACTGTGGTCCGTGAACTCCATTCAGGTAGTCCGCAGATAGTTCCCTGTAAGTTGCACACTTATGTGGGTGGCCACACATGAGAGAATGAAGGGCTACCCACCTAATTAGTGGATCCGCGCAGTCGTGGACCCTGGAGAAGATGCACATGTAAGGTGAGGTGGTGGCCTTGGGGGAAATAGAGTGTAGGTGGGAGGAATTTGGGATGTGCAGGGCTGCGGCAGCCAGAGAAAGAGGCAACTTTCCCCAGCTCCAGGGCTGCGGCTGCTGGGGACAGATGACCCTCCTTCCCAGCCTCAGCTCTGTGGTTGCTGTGGTGGGGGAGAGAACCCCCTCATTCCGAGCCCCAGCTCGGGGGCTGCTTCGGCTGGGGAGAGAGGGCACCTCCATCGCATTAGAGAGGTAAGACTACTGATATTAAAATATGAGTTGTGTGCTTTTATTTGTAGAACAAAAAATGTTAATTATTATTAAGTTTTTTTTATATAGCACTTTTATCCAAAGCATTTTACAATAGTTAGCTAATGGTACAAACAACATCTGGAAAGATCATTACGTGGTCTGCTGAGACTCTCAGCAATTTTCAAGTGGTCCATGTAGAAAAAAGGTTCAGAACCACTGCAATAGACCTTATTGGTAGAAAGAGAGGGAGATACAACAAGCAGAGGCCATTTGCAAAATGGACACTTCAGATCTATAGCTGCTTGGCTCTGCCCTCTTTAAAGGGCATATTTCCCAGAAAGGCATGCTGGAAAAATGGTTCCTATATGAGGGGAACCTGGCCATGGGGATAATAAGGAAGTACTAGACACTCTAAAAGAAGGTGCTTGTGGG
This sequence comes from Trachemys scripta elegans, assembly GCF_013100865.1. Lineage (NCBI taxonomy): Eukaryota > Metazoa > Chordata > Testudines > Emydidae > Trachemys > Trachemys scripta. Next base: position 58,451,231 of record NC_048301.1, on the reverse strand, counting down.
GGCATCACTGTTTCCGAGCATTACAAGCCATTACTGAATCACACAGTCCTTGCCACTAAATTATTATTTAAGTTTATTATTTAAATCAGACAGATAATATAGATCTAGCATATTAATAGTATACAGAAGTTGATGATACAAATGTCAAATAATGCAGGTTTTCCCCCTGCCTCCCCAATAGCTTAATGGTGAATGACTGTACAGGATGAGTATTGTGAGTAGAGATTTGAATTAAAAAAAGAAATGGGGTGGGAGAATCATTTAGGTACCCACCAAGTTATTTAGGTTCCTAACTTCCACTGCTATTCTTCTGAGGATGTGGCCCTCAGAGACTGCTGAGCAATTACAATCTCCAGCTTCAATGGAGATGCAGGTGCTGAACTCTTCTAATAATTAGATATGCAAGGAAAGAAAGGGAGTTCCAAGCAGAGAGGTTCACAGGCACAGAAGAAGTTAACATGAGAGAGAGAGGGGTATAAATAAGGACATCAGGAGGGAATGGAACACTGTGTGCAGTGAGAGGGATGGCTGGAGAAACTTCGATGTACAGAACCTTGAAAGTGAGGAACTAGATGAAGAATCCTCACAAAATCCTGTTTTTAAAGAGCTTTCAAGCCTAATTTTGTAGGAATAAGAGGGTTATATAATCCAGATTGGTTTCAGAGAAGCAGCCACATTTCGGATATTTATCTGGATTAAGTCTAAACTCTGAACTATATTAGGTTTATCCAGCTCTACTGCCAGAGTGCCATGTGTCTGGTGCTTAGGCAACTTAGATGCATCTCAGATAGATACACAAAAAAATGTTAGGTTTCAGAGTAGCAGCCGTGTTAGTCCGTATCCACCAAAAGAACAGGAGTACTTGTAGCACTTTAGGGCTCGTCTACACTGGGGGGGGCATCAATCTAAGATACGCAACTTCAGCTGCGCGAATAGCGTAGCTGAACTCAAAGTATCTTAGATCGAATTACCTGGGGTCCACACGGCGCAGGATCGATGGCCGCGGCTCCCCCGTCGACTGCGCTACCGCCGCTCGCTCTGGTGGAGTTCCGGAGTCGACGGTGAGCGCGTTCGGGGATCGATATATCATGTCTTAACGAGACGCGATATATCGATTCCGGATAAATCAATTGCTACCCACCGATACGGTGGGTAGTGAAGACATACCCTCAGAGACTAACAAATTTATTTGAGCTCAAGTACTTCTGTTCTTTTTACAAAAAAATGTGAGTGTGATGAGAATTTTTGGCCTTATTCTATCCCATTATACACTGGAAGATACCCGATTCATACCAATTTCAGAATCAGTCTCTCTGCGTTCACCATGCTCTCATATCAAGATACTCTCATTAGTTTGTTGTACAGTTAGATAATAATCTTACTGTTCCCTTAGGAAATATCTGAGCAGGTGAATATCTAATGTACCCCCCCAAAATGGTTGGACAACTTTAACAAACACATGTGAAACAGAATGACAACAAGGAACAGTGCTCATCATGATGAGCAGAAGTGATGGGCATTCTCTGAGCTATGACTGGTCTGGGATCCTCGATAATGCCAGTATTTGTGGGGAGAAAGGCACAAGGTGAGGTTTTTTTTTGTTATACACAGGTGCTTTGTCCTTCCTGCATGTTATAATCCATATTATAATGTAACTTCTAATACATGTAGAGACACAAATAGGTTATAACAGGAGTTAGTTGCAAGTTTTGGCTGCTGCCAGTGCTGGCATTAGGTTTGTGCTGGGCATTTGAGAAGTGTGGTTGATGTAAAAAGGGAAGAAAAAGGTGGGGCTTAGGCTTCAGCATGTATCTCAGCTTTGCAGGGTTCCCTGCTTACCCCCGCGCCTCCGATGCTGGCCATGCACTTGCAACCCCACTAAATCCACCCAACGATCTCTCTGGGAAGTCGCCACCCCCCGGTTGAGAAACACGGATATTATAGAGCAGTAAAAACAAGTCACAGTATGAAATTTTAGTTTGTACTGACTTCACTAGTGCTTTTTATGTAGCCTGTTGCCAAATGAGGCAAATATCTAGATTAGTTGATGTACCCCCTTTGTGTACCCCAGGGGTACATGTACTTCTGCTTGAAAACCACTGAATTAAGCTTCTTGACACCCATGTGAGTCAGGGAAGTGTTATCCTCATTTTATGGATAGGGAAAGTGAGGCACAGAGAGAGGTTAATTCAGTCTAGAGTCATATCTCCGGTGTCACAGTCCTTTAACTACTACATGACACCATGCTTCTACAGTATAACAGCCAAAAGAGTTAATGGTTTTATAGTCTATTAAAACTTCCATGTGACTTGTTTCAGATTTTGAAGGGGTGTGCTGAGGAAATATAGAGCTAATTATAGAGGCCATATTCAGAGAACATTCTGCTATGTTGATGCTGGGAGTCCAAGGGATGGGGCTGCTGAAGTGGAGTAGTCTTTCCAAAGATAAGGTCACATCCTCTAGACAGTATTTACATGTGTATATATCGTACAACTTTTGTGTTTACTCTCAATAAATCACCTTCTTCTTGAACTGTGTGTGGGTGTCTTAAGAATTGACAACCCTCTGTACCACAGGCCTAAGGGCTATCTCTGCAAACCTACTTCTCTTTCTTTGTGAAATTCCCAAAGGATAAGTTTGTAGGTTATAAAATCTGTTCTGATTGAGACAGCAGTGTTAAGACAATTAACTATTAGCTCTGACAGCCTTGTGGCAATCCCTACCTCATTCTGTAGGTACAAGCAGCAATAATAAATGTAGTCAGGGATACTGGCCCTGGCCCGCTGTCCTGGGGGGTTATGTTAGCTTGCTGTTTCCTGCTATTTCAGCAGTTTTTGTGAGATGGCAGTCAGTTTGTAATATGGGAATTTCTGACAGTGAGTGAGATACAACTATTAGGAATATATATGAAACATCTACAGTATTTGTGGGGAGAAAGGCACAAGGTGGTTTGTCCTTCCTGCATGTTATAATCTGTATTATAATGTAACTTCCAATACATGTAGAAACACACACATAGGTTATAACAGGTGCTAGTTGCAAGTGTTTATAGTTAAATCTGAAATATGCTTTGCATTGTAACCTCTCCTTTTCATGTGCTCAGCTCTTGCTTAAATATTTCATGTTTGGTCTCAAATGTTCTATGTTCTGCCCAAAGATGAATTATTTTTCAGAGCTGAAACAAAGTCCATGCAGACATTTTTTTAGTTCTCAGAGGAATAAAACAAGTATGTTTTTCTTATATTAAAGTCAACCACTTTTAAAAATAGGTCTTTGTCCAAACTAGCTGAAATATGAAAGCTGACACTTAGAGCAGACTTATACTTGATTTGAAATATAGTGCCTGTGTTTGGTCTGAAAAAATGGTTTTCATTTACACTTGTGGCAAGGTACACATTCCCTGCCCTGGCAAATGAGGAGTTAACGATTTAGGCTAACTGACAGGTGATCCAGGGGGAGGCCATAAAAGCATCTGTTTCTAAAACACTGAGAGAGAGATTGTCTGTGAACAGGTTCATCTCTGAGCAAGAAATCCTGGCTTGTTTGATTAATTTTAATCTTTTGCTAACTGTTGATCTCACTGAAATATAAAGTTCCCTCTTAGAAAAAGATAGAAGTGGCTGATTTTGGGTTTTTGTTCTGAGTCCTTTCTTTAACCTACATTAATGTTGTGAACCTTTGAGAACAACATAGTGTGAAAATGCAGTATGTTTTTTCAACTGTAGTAGGTGGCATCCTGTACTTAGGGGCAATGAGCCTTGCCTGTGCTGTGTGCTCTCTCTGAAACTAGATAAGAGGCAGCAGTTGGACTTTGCCTCCAGCAAGTGCCTTGTCCCTATGTCTTGAACATGAGAGACACCATGAAAAGCAGCCTTGGAATGCTTGTAGATGTCCCGATAGAGCTTTAAAAAGTTCCCAAGCAGAGTCAATAGACAGTTCATGGGCACGCAAGTTCTAATAAATTGCTGTTGGCTCAAGAATGTAGCACAAGCTGGAAGCAAGATTGACTCAAGTTGAATGTGTCACACAGCTCCTATCATCTCAAGTTAGCTTTTGTTCTAAAAAAACTAGACACTTATGAAGAAAACTGTTGAAGTTGTTGACTGTAGTATGATGGTGGATTCTATGGGATTTCACCTTTCCACAAATTAGCATTATATGTTAGAAATATTGGGCTAGATTAATCCCTGTACTGGTTTCTGTGGTGGCTTGCACCTCTTCCATTCAGGGATTTGTGGAGGCCAGTGCAAACTTGTGCCCCTATTGTAATGGCTCTTATGAACATGCCTGCCTGTCTGTCCCCACCCTGCTCTGGAATGTTCCCTGAGCTTGTTATTCCTGAATAGGTGGCATACAAACCCCCTTGCCCCTGCACTACTGTCATGGATCCTTGGCATCAGCCCAGCTGCCACAAAGGAGCCATAGGGCAATGAGTAATTGGGCCAATTGTTGAGACAGTACTGGATGGCAGAAGGAATGGTAATAAGATAAAGCCTTTTGCCTCTATAGGGTGTTCAGATCCATCCCAAGTAAGTAACAGTTGTGACCACAAGTAATAATCATTTGACTGTTCAGTGGTTTTAGTCTAGTTCCAAATGGATGTGTCCACATAATCAAAAACCCCTGCCATCATGATTGGCACCCTTGTTAGTAAGTTGAGCAGAGAGCGGGATGGTTATGATGACTCTTTCACTAATAGGTCAGGGCTGATATACCTATTGGTGTGGGGAATGTTGCCCTGCTGTTGCTAGTTCATTACTTGCTCTATGAATAAACACAGAAAGAGATTATTTCTTTGAATTCTTGAGAGGCACTGAAATACTGCTGGGCTGGTTATCCTAGACAGAGAGGATTTCAGTCTTCACGTCTAAATGTCCAGCACCCTTTGTAATCAATATCACTCATTCAAAAATATTTCTAAAGAATCATTCATTATCTGGAGGTATGTGTTGTGATGTGACAGGATATAGATCGTACAAAAATGAGGGCAAACACCAGCGAATAAGACTGAGACCCTATCATGGAGTATATATGTGTATCCAATAGGCACGCATCTATATTTCTGGAGAAACTTTCCTGACAGGTAGAAAAGCCACAGTTGGAAACTCTTACTGAGGGATACAGCAATTACCTGCCAACAAGTGAACCAATTAAAGAGCTATGAAGGATGTGTGGTCTAGAAAGCCTGAAGCTATCAAGTTAACTGCTAAAGGTCAGATTATAGTTTGGAATATTGGAATACTAACTCTAACCCTCTTCCCCATTTTAGCAGGTGCTACTCTGAAGTAACGGTCATTCACATTCAATCCTATGTAAGTTGTTACGAGTTTAACCCATCCAGAAACCCTATTATAGTGAGAGATTCCTGGAGCCCCATGGAATTTAGAAACAATGTGCACAAAAAAAAAAAAAAAAAGACAGCTTGCTGCACCATCTAGTGGATGAAAAGGGACTTTATGAATTTCTTTAGCTTTTCATCAAGAATTTTTAACAAATTGTTTTAAAATTATTTCATTACCTAGTTTACTAATATTTTGAACGGTAAAAGTTAATTAATTTTGAAAATGTAGTTTACATTTCACTTATTCTTGTCCGGTTTCAGAGTAACAGCCGTGTTAGTCTGTATCCGCAAAAAGAAGAACAGGAGTACTTGTGGCACCTTAGAGACTAACAAATTTATTAGAGCATAAGCTTTCGTGGACTACCGAAGAAGTGGGCTGTAGCCCACGAAAGCTTATGCTCTAATAAATTTGTTAGTCTTTAAGGTGCCACAAGTACTCCTGTTCTTCTTTATTCTTGTCCATTCTCCCAGTTTTAGGGTGACCAGCTGTCCCAATTTTATAGGGACAGTCCCGATATTGGAGGCTTTTTCTTATATAGAAGCCTATTACCCCGTCCTGATTTTTCACACTTGCTGTCTGGTCACCCTACCCAGTTCAGACAACAGAAAAGGGTCTCGTGAGTTTCAATGTAGGTTTTCTAGCCAGTGAGAGGGAGTTTCGCTTCAGCAAAAACAACAAGGAGTCTGGTGGCACCTTAAAGACTAACAGATTTATTTGGGCATAAGCTTTCGTGAGTAAAAACCTCACTTCTTCGGATGCATAGAAGTGAGGTTTTTACTCACGAAAGCTTATGCCCAAATAAATCTGTTAGTCTTTAAGGTGCCACCAGACTCTTTGTTGTTTTTG